>NC_066394.1:0-130000 GCF_013377495.2 Cygnus atratus
GGCCCTATAGGGCCGGGGGGTTCCCCTATACCCTACAGGGCCTGGGGGGCCCTTTTACCCCTTCCCCCCTTTTTTCTCCTCCTTTTTCCCTCCTTTTTCCCTTTTTTCCCTCCTTTTTCCCTTTTTTCCCCCTTTTTTACCTCATTTTCCCCCCCACTTCTCCCCTCTTTCCCTCTTTTTTCCCCTCTTTTTTCCCCGTTTGAATACCAGGCGCCCTCCCCTGTCCCCTCTGTGGGGGCTGGGGGGGGGGGGGGTCTCCCTTATTCCCTATGGGGATTTAGGGGGGCTCCTTTTCCCCTTTTCTTCCCCATTTCCCCTTTTCTTCCCTTTTCCTTTCCCCTTTTCCCCTCTTTTTTCACCCTTTTCCCTTTTTCCCCTTCTTTTACCCCATTCTTTCCCTATGGGGACAGCGGGGGGGTGTTATATTGGGGGACATTTTGGGGCCTGTTGATCCCATGGGGACATTTTGGGGCCGTTTTATCCCATAGGGACATTTTGGGGCCGTTTTATCCCATGGGGACATTTTAGGGCCGATTTACCCCATGTGGACGTTTTTATTTTTTAATTTATTACCCCGAAGGGATATTTTGGGGGGCCGATTTATTCCGTGTGGACGTTTTGGGGCCGCCCCATGCCCGAGGGATTTGGGGGGCGGGAGGAGGAAGGGCTCGAGGGGGCTCCTGCGTGAAAATAACCCAACTTTTTAACTTTTTTCCCTTTTTTTCCCCCCATTTTTCAGAGCTTGCCACGGCCGGACGGAGGCAGCAGAGCCCGCAGCTCCCAGCCGACCCCGCAGCGAGCCCTCGCCCCAAAACCCCGAGGGATCGAGCCCTTGGGGGGCCCTAAAAAGGGGGGGGGGGGGGTGTGGACCCCAGCGACCCCCCTCCCCCTGGCCCCGCAGCCAGGTAAGCGCCGAATTTTTACTTTTTTTTCCCCAAAAGGGAAACGTTTTCCGCGCTTTTCCGTCCCGGAATGGGTTTTAATCCCTTGTAAAACGGGGAAAAAAATGGGGATTTTAGGGAACCGGGGGCGTTAGGGGGAGGCTCGATGGCGGATTTTTGCCGCGCCGCCATCGAGAACCTCGTGAAAAAGCCCCCCCCCCCCCCCCCCAAAAAAAATGCAAAATTGAGTATTAATTTTATTATTAAATGAGTATTTTTTTAATTTATGGGATGCTTCGGGCCCCGTTCCGGTGCCCTTGTTGAGCTCCGGCTTCAGGCTCGGCGTGAAGAGCCCGGACAAGCGAGAAAAAAAAAAAAAAAAAAACACCTCGAATCTCTCGGTTTTGCCCAAATCTGGCGAAAATTGCTTTATTTTGCCTCGTCCTTGAAGCAAAACAGAAAGGACTGGGAATAAATAAATAAAAAAAAAAAAAACCAAACGAGGGGGGAAAAGGGGAATCGTTTGGGATTTCCCGACGCCAGCGCTGATTTACGCCACTCCCGGGAAGTTTCTCCGTCCCGGGACCCCGCGGTGCCCCGTTCCCCTCTCGGATGAAAGGAGGAGCCCGTTTTGGGTAAAAAACCGAAGAATTTGGGGCTGGCAGAACGAGGTTCTCGTGTTGTTGGTGCGGGCGGGGTCCCGCCGGCCCTAATCCCCCTTTCCCCCGGCCGCAAGGGCAGGGAAAAATCCCCGGCCGCGCTTACTCAGCGCCGGCGCCTCTTCCCCTCGTCCTTCCCCGGCCCCTTTTTGGGCCAAAAAAAGGCGATTTTGGGGGCTGGCCGCGAGCGACGCCGCCTGCTTCCCCCCCCCCCCCCCCCCAGGTAGGCTGCTTTTTCCCCTACGGGTACGCGGCGACCCTATAACCCCGCAGGGGGTTAATCCCCCCCCCCCCGGGGCTGCTTTACTTGCTCAGGGACCCCAAATAAGCTTAAAAAATCCCCAAATTCACCTTTTTTTTTGTTGTTTTTTTTTTATTCTCCCCCCCCCCTTTTCCCCCCCTCTTTTCCGGCCCCGCGCCGTTAACCCTTGAGCTGCCGGGGCCCAGGCAAGCCGCCCGCCCTCCCCCCGCGGGGGGTTGAGCAATCCTTTATCTGCCCTTTTTTTTTTTTTCTTCCCCTTTTTTTAAATGTTTTTTTCCCCTTTTCCCCCCCCCCTCTCCGCCCCTTTCCTCCCCTTGCTGACGTGTTCCCTCCAGGAGCCGGGTGAGTAAAAACTCGTGCGGGATGCGGCCCCGGGAAGCTTCGGGGGGGGGGGGGGGGGGGGGGGCTTCCCTTTGGCTTTTTTCTTTTTTTTAATCCGTTCCCCCCCCCCCCCCCCCCCCTTCTTTTTCACCCCAAACTCGCCCCCATTTCCTTCCCACCTCCCAAACCCGGCCCCGGCGCCTTTAATGTTTCACGCGAGCGGACTCTGCCCCTCGCCTCCGAGGGGGGGGTTCGGCCCCGCGCTGGGGATCTCGGCCTTTTTTGTGGCCTTATTTAATTTATTTAGACTTTATTTCTTATTTTTTTTTTGGTGTTTTGCCTTTTTTCCCCCCCCCCAGCCCGGCCTCGGTGCCACGTCTCTCGGGGGGAGGCTCCCGGGTGAGTTCGGGCCGCGGGCGTTTCGCTTCCTCTCGGGGTTTCCTCCGGCGGGTGCTGCCCTCGTGGTGCTGGGGGTCCTAAAAGGGGCTTTTTATGGGGGCTGAGCTTTTCCCGGTGCCTCGTCCCACCCTAAAATCACTTTTTCCCCCCTTTTTTTGGGGTTGCCCAACTTGGGGTGGGCTTTTGGGGCTCGCTAACCCCTCTTCCAGGTCCGTGGCGGCGCAGTGAGCTTTTCCCGGTGCCTCATCCCACCCTAAAATCACTTTTTTCCCCCCTTTTTATGGGGTTTCCCAACTTGGGGTGGGCTTTTGGGGCTCAAAACCCTCGTGTGTGTCCCCCCGCAGGTCCGTGGCGGCGCAGTGAGCTTTTCCTGGTGCCCCGTGTCCCCCTAAAATCACTTTTTCCCCCCTTTTTATGGGGTTGCCCAAATTGGGGTGGGCTTTTGGGGCTCGCTAACCCCTCTTCCAGGTCCATGGCGGCGCAGTGAGCTTTTCCTGCTGCCCTGTGTCCCCCTAAAATCACTTTTTCCCCCTTTTTATGGGGTTGCCCAAATTGGGGTGGGCTTTTGGGGCTCGCTAACCCCTCTTCCAGGTCCATGGCGGCGCAGTGAGCTTTTCCTGCTGCCCCGTGTCCCCCTAAAATCACTTTTTTCCCCCTTTTTATGGGGTTTCCCAACTTGGGGTGGGCTTTTGGGGCTCAAAACCCTCGTGTGCGTGTCCCCCCCACCCCCGCAGGTCCATGGCGGCGGAGTGAGCGGCGGCGCGGGTGAAGGATGCTGAAGAAGAGCAGCCTGGTGCTGTGGGGGGCGGCGCTCTTCGTCGCCTGGAACGGCCTCCTCCTCCTCTTCCTCTGGAGCCGCCCGCCCGCCCCGGCCTTCTCCTCCTCCTCCTCCTCCTCCTCCTCCTCCTCCGCCGCCGCCGAGCGCGGCCGCCTGACGGAGGAGGTGATCCGCCTGGCGCAGGATGCCGAGGCCGAGCTGGAGCGCCAGAAGGAGCTCCTGCGCCAAATCCACCGCTACAGCGGGCTCTGGGGCCGCCGCCGCCGCGCCCCTACGAAAGCCCCGGCCCCTTCCCCGACCCCCCCGGCGCCCGATAACGCCGCCGCCGTGCTGCCGGTGCTGGTGATGGCTTGCGACCGCAGCACGGTGCGCCGGTGCCTGGATAAGCTCCTGCGCTACCGGCCCTCGGCCCAACGCTTCCCCGTCATCGTCAGCCAGGACTGCGGGCACGCCGAGACGGCGCGGGTCATCGCCTCGTACGGCGACGCCGTGGCGCACATCCGGCAGCCCGAGCTCGGGGACGTGGCGGTGCCGGCCGAGCACCGCAAATTCCAGGGCTATTACAAAATCGCTCGGCACTACCGCTGGGCGCTGGGCCAGGTCTTCCGCACCTTCCGCTACCGCGCCGCCATCGTGGTGGAGGACGATCTGGAAGTGGCCCCGGATTTTTTCGAGTATTTCCAAGCCGCCTTCCCGCTCCTCCTCGCCGACCGCAGCCTCTGGTGCGTCTCGGCGTGGAACGACAACGGCAAGGAGCAGATGGTGGACGCCGGGCAGGCCGAGCTGCTCTACCGCACCGATTTCTTCCCCGGTTTGGGCTGGCTGCTCCTCGCCGAGCTGTGGGACGAGCTGGAGCCCAAGTGGCCGCGGGCTTTTTGGGACGATTGGATGCGGCAGCCCGAGCAGCGGCGGGGCCGCTCGTGCATCCGCCCCGAGGTGTCCCGCACCATGACTTTCGGCCGCAAAGGGGTGAGCCACGGGCAGTTTTTCGACCAGTACCTGAAATTCATCAAGCTCAACGACCGCTTCGTGCCTTTCACCCAGCTGGACCTCTCCTACCTCAAAAAGGAGGAGTACGAACGCTCCTTCCTGCCCCGCGTCTACGCGGCGCCCGAGGTGCGGGTGGAGGAGCTGCAGGGCAACCAGCGCCGGGAGCTGGGCACCGTCCGCGTGCAGTACAGCGGCCGCGACTCCTTCAAAGCCTTCGCCAAAGCCCTGGGGCTCATGGACGACCTCAAATCCGGCGTGCCCCGCGCCGGCTACCGCGGCATCGTCAGCTTCGTCTACCGCGGCCGGCGCGTCTACCTCGCGCCCCCCTCGGACTGGACGGGCTACGACCCCAGCTGGAGTTAGCGGCTCCGTTTATCGTCTTTTTTTTTTTTGGGGGGGGGGGGGTTATTTCCCCCCGATTTGCTTTTTTTTAATTATTTTTTGGTGTGTTTTTTTTTTTTCCGGGTGGGGGAGGTCTTAGCCGCGCGGGGGGCAGCCGCCTTGCCTCGCGCCGCCCCTGGGACTTATTTTTTTTTTGGGGGGGGGGGGGGGGGCAGCCGCCTCGTGCCACCCCCCCCCCCCGGGGTTTATTTTTTGGGGGGGGGGGAGGACGGGAGCAAAGGGGGAAACGTCCCTGCACCCAAATCCGCGGGGATTTACCCCAACCGGGGCTCCGCGTCGACAGCCGGAGCAGCGCCGCCGCCGCCGGCAGAAATTATTTTCCAGAATAAAAGGAAAAAGAACAACAAAAAAGAAAGAAAACAAACCCAAAAGCCTCGATTTTTTTTTTTTTTATTATTATTTTTTTGGTTCGCTGCGGCTCTCGGTGCGTCCTGGGCCCTATATTGCCTGGGCGCTACGGGCCGTAAAGTGGTCTATATGGGTTAGCTGACCCGGGGTCACGGTCCCTATGCGTAGGGTCGGGTCCCTATATGTGCCTATAGGGCCTCGGTGCTAGAGTTTAGGCCCCGTATGGTCTGGGACCCGCATCCGGCTGTGCGCTCTGGTCCCTATATTTCGTATGGCCTGGATCCCATCTACACGGGGCTCTGCCCCGTGTCCTGCTCCGTGCTGCTCCCCTCGCTATATCTGCCCCGTCCTACACCCCACTCGCCGCTCTGTGCGTTCTGCAGCGTCCTTTTTGCACGGGGGATTTATATTCGGGTCTGGGGGGGGTGTCATTTCTGCGGCCAAAAAGCCCTTTTTACTTCACAAAAGCCCCCCCCCCCCCTTTTTTTTTTTTTGGAGGTTATTTTCGATAAACCCCGAGCCGTGGCTCTGTTGAGGCCCGCGGGTTGCCCCGTGCCGAAGCGGGCAGTGAGGGGTCGGGGCGAGAGCAACAACCCGCTCGGTTTTGGGTTTTTTTAGGGGAAAAAATCGCCTCTTTTTGGAGCGTGGAAGGTTCCGAAACGGGACGATTAAATTGGGATAAAAAGAGGGGGAAAGGCCAGCGGGAGGGACCGGGTGAAGGGGTGAAAGTAGGGAGGGGAAAGCGATGCTGGGGATTTGCTGCTCCCCAGCGGGCTTCGGGTTAAATCGGGGCGATTTTGGGGAATATTTGGGGCCGTTTTCTCGCCCCGCGTGGCGCAAGAAGAGGGGGCGGGAGGTGCTGGGGGGGCCGAAGAGGCTGCGGCGATTTCCCCCCCCCCTGCCCCCAGCGTGGGGTTTCGCGGGTGGCGGGCGACGAAGGCGCCAAATCTTATTTTGAAGCTAAAAGCGTGGGGGGGAAAAAGGAGAAAAAAAAAAAAAAAAAAAAAAAAAAAAGAAAGGAAAAGGGGGCGGGGGGGGGGGATCACTTGGATCGTGAACACTTCTCGGGCGGTGGGGCGGCGCATCGAGCTTTTCTTAAACTCCTCCTCGGTTTGGGTCTCTTGCCAAGCTCTCTGCTCGCCCCCCCCCCCCCCCGGGGGGAAAGGCACAACTGAAATAAATGAATTAGCAGCGAACACCCCGGGGGCGGGGCGGGGAGGGCGCAGTCCTCACTCAGGTCCGCTCCCGCCCGTTGCCCGCCGCGCTCCGCCGCGCTCGCGGTCTTCAATCAGGTCCGCCCGGGAGGGCGGGGAGGGAGGGGGGAGCGGCCGGGTGGAACGACCAATGGGGGAGCCCCCACTGTGGGGGCGGCGACCAATCAGAGAGCGCCTGGCGCCTATAAAAGGCGGCGCCGAAGGGGCTCGCGGTCATTCTGGTGGGGGAAGCCATGGCGAGGGTGAAGCAGGCGGCGGGGGCGCAGCCGGCGCCTGTTAAAAAAGCAGCTAAAAAAGCTACGTTGAAGCCCTCTCCGACGTCTCTGGCTCCTCGGGCCTCAGCGCTGCGTAAAAAGCTTCGTTTTTCCCGGAAGCGCTCGTTTTTGCGGCTCCCTGCGGCGTTTATTCGCAGGCTGCTGGGGGGCTTTGGGCTCCACGCGGCCGCCCTGGCGGCGTTGCGGGTGGGCTGCGAGGTTCACCTCCTGGCTCTGCTCGAAGCCTGGGGGCTGTGCGCCCGCCACGCCAAGCGGGTCGCTGTCGAAGCTGCCGACGTGAGGCTGGTGAGGTGCATTCAGAGGAAAAGAGTCTGATTTTTTTTTTCCCTGCGGCGGTGCGGGGTGACTCAGGGCCTGCGGAGCAGCGCAGAAAGGCAGCTTTTTCTTTTGTTTGTGCTTGTTTGGTGTTTGTTTTGGCTTTGATGCGGGGACTTACGAGTTGAAGCGCTGTGAAACTTTTTCCTGATGAAAAGGAGAAGAAATAAGAGCCTCAGGAGCTCGTCTATCGTCCGAGCACGGTGCTGCCAAGAAGCGCTTTAATTTATTCGCGTGAGGAGCCGTTGGATGGCGTGGTGGAAGCGCGTTGCTTGTGCCAGAAGGTGCACTGTAGCAACCTCTTACGTTTTGAAAGCGACCTGATGGAAAAACTACCTCGTGGAGAAGAGGGAATTACAAATCCTCCGTGACTGAGGCTGCGCCGGGCTGTAATTTCGGTTTGGCGGTGATCCGCGCCGCTGTGGTTTGTCGATGGCCTGATTTAAGTTGTTGGGGCCCTGGGGATGAAACCAGCCGCCCTCCTCGGTGCCTCTCCTGGTGTTTTGTGCTCTCTCCTAGCCCGGTAAGCTGGGTTTTGGGGAGTGGGGCACAGCGAGGAGGTGAGCGGCAGCAGGCAGAGCAATTTGGGCTGCGAGGAGGGTTGTAACCCTGCTGAGTCCTGGGCTGTTGGCCCCACCCCAATCAGCCAGCGATGAGAGCGATTTATTACGCGCTTCAACTGGAGTAATGCGCTCCTGCTGTCTCAAGATGTTTTATTTGCCCCCTTGAGCCTGCTCCTTCCCCTCCCATTCGCTCACAGGTGGTAAAACGGTGACAAAACCCTGTCCCCGCATCCCAGCAACGATCGTGGCACCGTGTGAAGGCCCCGAGCGACCCGGGCAGAAACAGGACGTGGTTTTTGTACAATTTCTCCTCCGTGGGCTGAAAGCGCTCGGCGCAAGCTAAAAAATAACCCGAGTCCCCTCCCCGGCCCCAGGCAGGCGCTTGGGGAGGTGCCAGAGGACCTTTCCCCCCGAGGTTCCCTGCTCTGACCTCAGAGCAGATCCACGGAAGGGATCCCTGAGGGCTCTGGGTCCCTGTTACCGCCTTTACCCACCCTCGTGGCGTTTATTTTCCATTAAATCTCAGTTTTCCCCTTAATAGTTGCCTTTCCTCCTGTCTCTGGGCATCTGTTACCTTGTAAAACTCCCTTAAAATCTCAGTGTAGCAAATAGCCCCAATCTCACGCTAATTCCACCCAATATCACCACGCGCTTACTGTAATACCGCTCTGGGCAATACCCATTTTAACGGGGAAAATAAATTAATTTGCTTTTCCAGGGCCTGAGGCGGGTTTTAAAGGATTTTCCCCCAGGGTGGAGCTGTGTTATCAGCGCTGCGCCGGAGCCTTGTCCCCCTCCAGCAAGCTGCACGGGATTACCAGGTAAGAAGTGGAAAAACAGTGGAAAACTTTATTATAAATCCCCCCCCCCCTTTTTTTTTTTCTGGTGAGAAAAACCTTCCTTTCAGGGCTGTGTGCGTTCGCAATCCATAAATGGACTTTTTCACTTAAAAAAAAACAAACAAAAAACAACCTTCAGCACATCTAATATCTCCTCCATGCTGAATTTTTCCTTTTTGGGGGTATTTCTCCCCGTTTTTTGGGTACGCACGAGGTTGCACCTGGCTGGGTATGACCTGACCTGGGCTCAGTGCTGTGCTGGGGGGGGATTTGACCATCCCTGTGCCTACTCCTGTGGAGAATCTGATGCTCCAGGTGGTGATGAACCGGCTCCTGATCCTTTTTTTTTTTAACAAAATACTGAAAAAACTCCCCAAGGAAGGGGACAGCTGGGAGGTGCATGCCTCAACCTAGAAAGAAAACCCACCGAGAGAGGCTGAATGTGCGGACAAACGTGCTAATTCCTTCTTTTTTCTTTTTTTTCCTGTATTTTTTCCCCCTTTTCCAAGCAAGTGCTAGTGGGAAATAATCGGAGGGTTCAAGAAATCCACCAGAACCTGCAGAGGGCAGAGCTGCGATGCCTGCAGGAGGAGGAGAAGGGCATCCTGGTCAGCCTGGAGGCCAGAATCACCAAAATACTGGAGAAAAAAACCCACAATTTTGGCCCAAATGGCCACAATGCTACACAGAAAATGCCAGGAGCTTGATATCGGGATGCTCCAGGTGGGGAAACCCCCCCGGTGCTGAGCTTTGGGACCTCGTTTTCTTTTTTTTTTTTTGTCCCACCTTCTGCTCTCAGTCCTGATTAGAAGCTCTCATTTGGTGCCAGTTTCTTCCTCCAGGATGCTAAAAGCAAAAGGTGGATTTTTTCCCTCAAACAGACTTGATTTAACGTTTTCTCTGGGAAAGTGCCTTTTTTTTTTTCCCTTCCTCCTTCTGTAAAATATTAAAATGAAAATGGGAACCTCGGCGCAGCTTTTCCTACGGGGAAGGTGGGAGAAGCAAAGCGAGGGAGGCCACAGCTGTGGGAGTTGAGGATATTTCCCTTATTTGCAGGTTTCAGGACTTATTTCAGCAATTCTGAAACTCAAAGCAATTGCATTGAGTTTGGGGTCCGTCCTGTTGCGTTTAGGGGGAGTTTGGGGTCTTCAGTTGCGTTTAGGGGGAGTTTGGGGTCTTCAGTTGCGTTTAGGGGGAGTTTGGGGTCTTCAGTTGCGTTTAGGGGGAGTTTGGGGTCTTCAGTTGCGTTTAGGGGGGAGTTTGGGGTCTTCTGTTGCGTTTAGGGGGGAGTTTGGGGTCTTCTGTTGCGTTTAGGGGGGAGTTTGGGGTCTTCTGTTGCGTTTAGGGGGGAGTTTGGGGTCTTCTGTTGCGTTTAGGGGGGAGTTTGGGGTCTTCTGTTGCGTTTAGGGGGGAGTTTGGGGTCTTCTGTTGCGTTTAGGGGGGAGTTTGGGGTCTTCTGTTGCGTTTAGGGGGGAGTTTGGGGTCTTCTGTTGCGTTTAGGGGGGAGTTTGGGGTCTTCTGTTGCGTTTAGGGGGGAGTTTGGGGTCTTCTGTTGCGTTTAGGGGGGAGTTTGGGGTCTTCTGTTGCGTTTAGGGGGGAGTTTGGGGTCTTCTGTTGCGTTTAGGGGGGAGTTTGGGGTCTTCTGTTGCGTTTAGGGGGGAGTTTGGGGTCCGTCCAAAGCTGGTGTGGAGCAGGAGGGTGAAATTTAAGTGGGGTGAATCCTTTCTGCCTGGAAAAGAGGGGTGAAAGAAAAACCAGACGGAGCTGGGGATGTTTTTTTAGCGCTGTTTATTGAGCTCGGGGGCTGCGCGTGTGGGGACTTCTGCCAAGCTGGGCAGGATGTGGCGGTGGGGAGAAGCCTGGGGAGTTGGTTTGGGGCAAAACGTGAGGGTTTGGGGGATTTTTTTAGGGGCAAAAGGTGAGCAGGGCCGGCCCCTCTCCCAACCACAGCAGGGGCCGGAGCCTCTCTCCGGCGAACGCCGCCGGGGGAAAGGCGAAGATCTCGGCCTCGCTGTCGGCGTCGCGGAAAGCCACCCGCCCTCCTCCGTAATCCAGGGCCACCTCGATGCGTTTCGGCACCCGGGCCAGGGGCAGGCAGGTGGGGCTGGGCCAGGTGAGCGCCCGCAGCTGCCCCAACCACTGCCCCACTGCCCAAACGCCCCGCGCGGGGCTCAACCCGTAGCATCCCTTGCGGGGCACGAATTCCCGAGCCACCCCCAGAGCCCAGTCGGGCCCCGGCGGCACCTCCACGGCCCAACGGTGCCGCCCTTCAGCGAAGCCCTGGCGGCCCAGGACGCAACGGAGAGCCTCGAAGCGCTCGGAGCTCCCCGGAAGAGGGTCCCGAGGGGTTTTGCAGCGCCGGGCGCTGCGGCCGTCCGGAGACACCAAGATCTGGGGGTGAGCGGTGGCCGGGTCCAGGGTCACGCTCGCTGCGGGGAGAGGGGGGCTCGGTGCCTACGTCCTGATTGTTTGTTGCACCCCGTTACCGGCTCCAAATATTGCACCAAAATATCGGCTTCAAATATCGCACCCCACTGTCGGCTCCGGGAGTTGTACTAGGGCATCAGCTCCAAAAATTGCACCCCGATTATTAGCTCTGGAAGCTGAACCCGATTATCAGCTCCAAATATTGCTCCGGGTGTTGCACTGAAGCATCAGCTCCAAATATTGCACCAGAATATCGGTTTTGGGAGTCGAACCCAATTATCATCTCCAAATATTGCACCAGAATATCGGTTTTGGGAGTCGAACCCAATTATCAGCTCCAAATATTGCACCAGAATATCGGTTTTGGGAGTCGAACCCAATTATCAGCTCCAAATATTGCTCCAGAATATTGGCTCTGAGTGTTGAACCCAATTATCAGCTCCAAATATTGCACCAGAATATTGGTTTTGGGAGTCGAACCCAATTATCAGCTCCAAATATTGCACCAGAATATCGGTTTTGGGAGTTGAACCCAATTATCAGCTCCAAATATTGCACCAGAATATTGGTTTGGGGAGTCGAACCCAATTATCAGCTCCAAATATTGCACCCCAATATCAGCTCTGGGGTTTGAACCCAATTATCAGTTCCAAATATCAGCTCTGGGTATTGCACTAGAGCATCAACTCCAAATATTTCACCCCAGTATCAGCTCTGGGTGTTGTACTGGAGCATCGGCTCCAAATATTGCTCCCGATTATCAGCTCTGGGTGTCGAACCCGATTATCAGCTCCAAATATTGCACCAGAATATCGGTTTTGGGAATCGAACCCAATTATCATCTCCAAATATTGCACCAGAATATCGGTTTTGGGAGTCGAACCCAATTATCAGCTCCAAATATTGCACCAGAATATCGGTTTTGGGAGTCGAACCCAATTATCAGCTCCAAATATTGCACCAGAATATCGGTTTTGGGAGTCGAACCCAATTATCAGCTCCAAATATTGCACCAGAATATCGGTTTTGGGAGTCGAACCCAATTATCAGCTCCAAATATTGCACCAGAATATCGGTTTTGGGAGTCGAACCCAATTATCAGCTCCAAATATTGCACCAGAATATCGGTTTTGGGAGTCGAACCCAATTATCAGCTCCAAATATTGCACCAGAATATCGGTTTTGGGAGTCGAACCCAATTATCAGCTCCAAATATTGCACCAGAATATCGGTTTTGGGAGTCGAACCTAATTATCAGCTCCAAATATTGCACCAGAATATCGGTTTTGGGAGTCGAACCCAATTATCAGCTCCAAATATTGCACCAGAATATCGGTTTTGGGAGTCGAACCCAATTATCAGCTCCAAATATTGCACCAGAATATTGGCTCTGAGTGTTGAACCCAATTATCAGCTCCAAATATTGCACCAGAATATTGGTTTTGGGAGTCGAACCCAATTATCAGCTCCAAATATTGCACCAGAATATCGGTTTTGGGAGTCGAACCCAATTATCAGCTCCAAATATTGCACCAGAATATCGGTTTGGGGAGTCGAACCCAATTATCAGCTCCAAATATTGCGTATCCTATCAGCTCTGGGTGTTGCACCTGCTCCAAATACCGCTCCAGAATATCAGCCCTGGATTTTGCACTGGAGCATCAGCTCCAAATATTGCTCCCGATTATCAGCTCTGGGTGTCGAACCCGACTACCAGCTCCAAATATTGCACCAGAATCTCAGCTCTGGGTGTTTATACCCAATTATCAGCTCTGAATATTGATTATTGCACTGGAACGTGGGGTCTAAACGTGGCGCTGAAGCAGGATTTACCTTTCTGGTATCCCCCCAGGTCTTCCTCCAGGGAGCAAGCCAGGACATCTGGAAGCAGAGAAGACCCCGGAGATTTACACCCCTGCATCCAGCCGCTCCTTCCCCACCTCTTCTGGACATAAAGAGGGTTGGAGAACAACCCCGTGGTAAAGCTGGGGCACCCAGCTCCCTCCACACCTCGTTAATACCCTGATTTAATTGCTAATTAATAGTCTGCACCTCCCACCTGCAGCTCTCCCTCCCCTAAGGGTGCTATAATGGGTCTCTAGGGTGAAAATTATTTATTTTTTTTTTCAATTAACGGGTGTTTGGTGCGTTTGGACTTCCCAACCAAATTTTGCCAGCTCTTGGGTCTCTGCCCCCCCCCGCCCAGGCTTCGTTTGCTGCTCATTAAATCACCCCTTTTCCCCCCATTTCCCCCCCCCAGACACCTTTGAGCCGCTCCACCACCGCTGCCAGGGCGTTGTTTTTCTGGGAGAAGTCCTCGAGCTCCGCTTCGAGCTCCAGCGGCCGCGGCCTCCGCTCCGTGCTCCTCGTCGGGGGGGAAAAATCAGAATATTTAACGCCGCGGCTCCTGGCCAGGAAATCCCAAATCCCCCCCCAGTGTGCTGTAAAGCCAGGGGGAAAGCCAAAAATAGAGGATTTTGTGCCCCCAAAATAGAGGTGGTTTTTTTTTGTGCCCCAAAGTAGTGTTGTTTTTTTTTTTTTGTGCCCCAAAATAGAGGTGTTTTATGGCCCCAAAGTAGTGTTTTTTTTTTTTTTGTGCCCCAAAATAGAGGGGTTTGGGGCCCAAAAATAGAGGGGGTTGTGCCCCCAAAACAGAGGAGTTTCATGCCCCAAAAACAGATTTTTTAAGCCCCCAAAATAGAGGGGTTTTTGTGCCCCAAACTAGAGGAGTTTTTGTGCCCCCAAAATAGAGGATTTTATGGCCCCAAAATAGAGGGTTTTTTTGTGCCCCAAAAGTAGAGGATTTTTGTGCCTCAAAGTAGAGGTTTTGTGTGCCCCCAGAAATAGAGGAGTTTTGTGCCCCAAAGTAGAGGAGCTTTGTGCCCCCCAAATAGAGGATTTTACGCCCCAAATTAGAGGCATTTTTGCCCCAAAGTGGAGTTGTTGTTTTTTTTTTTTTCGTGGCCCCGAAGTAGCGGAGTTTTGTGCCCTAAACCAGAAGGTTTTGGCCCAGAAGTGGCATCTCAAAGCCGTGCTCCCAGTGATGGTTTTTGCCCAGCGGAGAGAAACCCCCCCCGGTACCTGCTCGGGGTGATGCTGCAATCCTGGGGGGGAGGAAGGGAGAGAGAGGCTCAGGCTCTGTTTGCGTGCAAAGAAAAAAAACCTTAAAAAATTGGGTTTTTAGGGGGGGGGGGGGCGTTTGGCTCACCCATCGATCTCCGCCGGCTTGCCGGCCCTTGGCCTCCTCCAGCCCGCGCCGCAGGTGGCCCAGGCGGGCCAGCAGCCGCGATTCCTGCTGGCCCACGAGCCCCCGCAGCCCCCCCAGCACCGCCAGCAGCTTCTGCCTCTCGGCCTCCACTCGTGCCTGGGGAGGAAGCAAAAGGAGGCTGGCACCGGGAGGGGGTGGCTTCAGCCCGTTGTGCACCCCAAAATTGCCGTGGCACCCACCAGCAGCGCCTGCTGGCCCCCGTCCCCCCCCCCCGGGGGTGTCAGCGGCGCGGCAGCTCCCTCGTCCTCTTGTGGGTTTTTTGGGGGGGGTCCGAGGTGCTCCTGGGGCGCGGAGGAGGACGGGGTGGGTTCCTGCTGCGGGTGGGAAAAAGGGTCAGCAGCCCGAAAGCACCTGGGTTTGTCGGGGGTCCCGTCCTGCTCCTCCTCTTGGCTGAGCTGCACCAGCTCCCGAAACCCCCCCTAAAAGCCCCCAAACCCCATTAAACACCCCCCTTTTCCCTCCCTCTTTTGGGGAGACCTTTTTGGGGAGACCTTTTGGGGGGGGGGGGGGGTCCCCCTTTTTTTCCCACGGTGCAGGCGCTGGGGTTTAAATCGCCCTCGTTTTCGGCTGCCACCCCTCCCGCTTCCTCCAAACTCACGCAAAACCCTACGAACGGCAGCGTTTCAGCCCCGTTTTCTCTCTCGGACGCTGGGGGGGGGGAAGGCGGAGAGCTTCGCCCCGTGGTGGAAAGGACCCGTTTGGGGCTGAGCTTTAAGGGAAATCATTATTATTTATTTTTTTTTTTGGGGGGGGAGGGGGGGGATTCTCTCGTGCCCGAGCGTTTTTGGCCACGGGGCCTGGCTCACCCGGTCCTCGAGGTGGGCGCGACGCTCGCCGTGAGCACCGCCAGCCCGGCTCGCGGCCGGCAGGCCCAAATCCTGCTCCTCCGCCACCAGCTCCCGCACGGCGGCCACCACGTTGGCCAGCTGCCGGTTGGGGCGGAAGGCGCCGCGGGGGAAAGGCAGGCGGCACTGGGGGCACGATGCGGCCCCGCCGCCCTTCTGGGCGCAGCGAGCGACGCAGGCGTGGCAGAAGTTGTGGCCGCAGGCCAGGAGCATCACGGGCCGGCGGAAAAAATCCAAGCAGACGGCGCAGGTGGCTTCCTCCCGGAGGTTTCTCACCGCGTTTCCCTCGGCCATGTCTCGTCGGAGTTGTTGAGGCCGGCGGAGGAACGCCCACGCCGAGGGGCCGGGCGCTGGTTTTCCTGGAAGCCGGCCGTAAACACGGCGGGGTTTAAAGCGAAAGGGAAAAAAAAAAAAAAGAAAAGAAAGAAAGAAAGGAAGAAAGAAAAAGAAAGGAAGAAAGAAACCCCACCCAAGTCGGAAGCGAAGAGGAAGAGGAAGGAGAAGTGCTGCGAGGACTTCGAGCTGGAGGTGGCGTTACGGCGGCCTTGAGCTGAGGCTGCCAGGCTCTTTCTCCCAGAAAGGAATGCAGTACGTTCCTTGATTTAATAACTCATTCAGCGAACCGAACTGAACGAGGGCTTCCGATGTGGAACGTTCACGTGGAGAGATCATAACCCGCTTTTTTTTTTTTTTTAAAGGCTTACCCAGAGGTTTTGACGGTTGTGAATTGCGCGGATAAAAAAGTAAAATGACCGCAATATTCTCAAACAGGGTCGTAAAAACAACCGGGGTCTGAGCCCCAAATTAATCCGCTTTGGTTTTTTTCCCCAGGCAAACCACAGCAACTCCCCGGAGTTGGCTCGCAGCGAGGGTAAAAAGAGGCAGGAGTGATGCAGAAACCCAGTGGGCATTTGCTAAAAATAGAATAAAATGAAATAGAATAAAATAAAATTAAATTAAAATAAATAAAATAAAAAATAAAATAAAAAGTAAAATAAAAAGTAAAATGAAAATAAAATAAAAAGTAAAATAAAAAGTAAAATAAAAATAAAATAAAAAGTAAAATAAAAAATAAAATAAAAAGTAAAATAAAAATAAAAATAAAAATAAAAATAAAAATAAAAAATATAAATAAAATATAAATAAAATATAAATAAAATAATAAAAATGCTGCAAAATCCCGTTAATAAACCCCAAAAGCGCCCCGTTGAGAGGCGGGGCCGGAGGGGCCGAGCTAGGCTCCCCTTAACGGATCGGAAAGGCGCGTTCTCATTGGTTGGTCGCGCGCAGCCAATAGGAAAGCGCAGCTCGGCGGGCAGCCAATAGGAGGAGGAGATTTTGATCCCCCTCCCCGCGCCGCACACGCGCTGGGGGGGACTCGAGGGGCCGTTGGTGCGCGGTGATGGGGCGCGAGAAAACGGAAAAAAAAATAAAATTAAAAATAAGAAAGGAAAAGAAATCCTGGCAGATCTCGGGGTAGAAGAAAAATGGAAAGGAAAAAGATAATCCCTTCCCTTTCCCTTTCCCTTTCCTTTCCCTTCCCTTTCCCTTTTCCCTTTCCCTTTCCTTTCCCTTTTCCCTTTCCCTTTCCCTTTTCCTTACCTTTCCCTTTTCCCTTTCCCTTTCCTTTCCCTTTTCCCTTTCCCTTTCCCTTTCCCTTTCCCTTTCCCTTTCCTTTCCCTTTTCCCTTTCCCTTTTCCCTTTCCCCTTCCATTTTCCCTTTCCCTTTCCCTTTCCCTTTCCCTTTCCCTTTCCCTTTCCCTTTCCCTTTCCCTTTTCCCTTTCCCTTTTCCCTTTTCCTTTCTGTTTTTTAATCTTTTCCTTTCCTTTCCTCCAGGAAACACCTAGCACAGGGCTTTAATCAACAGGATGCTAATTTCAAGCTTCATTAAATCTTGGTTGCTTCAGCTACTTCTCCCTCCCAAGAGGGAGCCCAGCTTGCAAGCGACAGCGGGGGAATCCAGAGCTGTGCTGGATAAAAATATCCCTCCAGAAACTGTTATTTCTCTCCATCTCTACTTTTTAATTTCTAGAAGGAAATTAAATTGCATGCGGAAGCAAGCCAGCGTCACTGCTTATGGGAGGTTTATTTTTCACTTATAAACAGGTCTTGGAGTTCCAGTGTCCTGGGGCAAGGATGTGTTGCACCTGCTGGATGTTTGCCCCCGTGGTTTGGCTTTCTGGGGCAAAATCCTGCATTTTAGGAGACTTTAACTCGGCTTTTCTGGAGCCGGGGAAAAAAAGCCCCAGCTTTTCTGGAGCCGTACCGCCGGAGAGCTATGGAGAAGGGATGAACCTGCCTCTGGCTGTTCCCTTCCCAGGGCTAGGGGATGCGTTTTTTTGGGGGGGAAACACCCATTTTTGGGGTGGAAAAATGCGTTTTGGAGGCAGCGGGAGCCCAGCTCGGGATTGGGGGGGGGGGGGGGGGAGAGGGAGCAGGGGCGCGCGGCGGTTGACCCTGTTGCGTCCGCCGGGGAGGGGAGGGGGGATGAGGGAGAGGGGACGTTGATTCGGTTCCGTCCGGCCCGGTGCTATATAAAGGGGCCGCGGGGGCCCCGCCGCCCCGCAGTCGGAGGTCGGCGGCGGCGAGAGCGGGAGCGGCGGCGAGCGGAGCGGGGGGAGCGGCAGCGGCAGGGGCAGCGGCCATGCCTCGCGGCAACGCGCTGTCCCAGCCTTCCACCTCCCGGGCGGCCTTAGAGGCGCAGCTGCCGAAGAAGCGGGGGCGGCCGTCGCTGTCGGACCTCATCCTCCGCGCCGTCTGCGTCTCCACGGCTCGCAAAGGCGCCTCGCTGGCTCTCATCAAGAAGACGCTGGCCACCGAGGGATACGATGTGGTGAGGAACAGCGGCCGCCTCAAGGCGGCGCTCGGCGCTTTGGTCACCAAGGGGCTCCTGCGGCGTGTGACCGGCACGGGCATCGCCGGCTCGTTCCGTATCGGTCGCGTCGGTAAGGAGCGCATGGAGGGAGCCGCGCGGCGCGGGAGGGCGGCCGGCGAAACCCGCCAGCGCCCCGCGGGGAAGACGAAGGGCCCGAGGCGCGCTGTCAAAGCCACCCCGCAGCGGCTGAAGAAGCCGAGAAGACCGCGGGGCAAGGCCGCGGTGGCACCAGCGGAGCCGGCGGCCGAGGGTCCGGAGGCAACCGAGCGCCCGGAGACGGCGGCGGCGGCGGCGGCCGAGGAGGAGCGTTAGGAGCGCGGCGGAGAACGCAATAAAACCTTAAACCCAAAGGCTCTTTTAAGAGCCACCCCCGAGAGCTCAGCAGAGGGGCTGTTCGCGCGGGGGGCAGGGAGGGAGGCGCCGCCCGCGGTCCCTCGAAGAGCCCCGGGGAACGGCGGCGGCGGCGGCGGCGGCGGCTCCTCCTCCACCGGCGGAGCCCGGAGACCCCGGGGCGGCGGAGCAGGGAGCGCGCTGCTGCCCGGCCCCGCGCGGGGTTCTCAATCAGGTCCGGCCGCAGTTCTCAATCCGGTCCGCCGCCACAGCGGGACCCGACTCTTCCCCCCCCCCCCCCCCCGCCCCTTGCACGGCAACCGGGAAGGAGAAAAGAATCCAATAAATTGCCCTTTTTTTTCTTTTTTTTCTTTTTTTTCTTTTTTTTCTTTTTTTTTCTTTTTTTTTCTTTTTTTTCTTTTTTTTCTTTTTTCTTTTTTCTTCTTTTTTTTTTCTTTTTTCTTTTTTTCTTTATTTTTCTTTTTTTCTTTTTTCTTTTTTTTCTTTTTTCTTTTTTTCTTTATTTTTCTTTTTTCTTTTTTCTTTTTTTTCTTTTTTCTTTTTTTCTTTATTTTTCTTTTTTTCTTTATTTTTCTTTTTTTCTTTTTCTTTTTTTCTTTTTTCTTTTTTTCTTTTTTCTTTTTTCTTTTTTTCTTTATTTTTTATTTTTCTTTATTTTTCTTTTTCTTTCTTTTTTCTTTTTTTCTTTTTTCTTTTTTTTCTTTATTTTTCTTTTTTTCTTTATTTTTCTTTTTTTTCTTTTTTCTTTTTTTCTTTTTTTCTTTTTTTCTTTTTTTTTTCTTTTTTTCTTTTTTTCTTTTTTCTTTTTCTTTTTCTTTTCTTTTTCTTTTCTTTTTCTTTTCTTTTTCTTTTTTAAACAAACCCACCACCTGCACAGAAAAAAGCCGGTTTAAACCCATTTACAGCTGAGAAAGGGGTGTGAGGGGGGGCCGCCCGCCAGCCCAAGAGGCCGGATCCCTCTCAGAGTCCGCTTATCTGCGCCTCGTCCTCCACCTCCCACGAGCATCGCCGCGGGGCAGCCCCCTCGCAGCCCAGGGCGCCCGGCGCCTCCTCCTCGCACCGCTGGGGCTCTCTGGCCTTATCCTGCTCCTCGTCCCACCGCACGCTTTTTCTGTCCGCCAAAACCTGCGGGGGGGCCGAGCCGGGATCTGGAGTCCCTTTTGCTGAGGGGAGACCCGCGCAGGTCAGAGGCAAAGCCCAGGAAAGGCTGAAGTAAGAAGAAAAGCTTTAAAAAATAATAATAATAATAGCTGCCTTACCCTTTTCCTCCGTGCTCAGGGTTTTCCCTGTCCCCAGCTTCGGTTTGGGTCTCCCTGGGTCTGGAAGGAAGGAGGCAGGGTGGTGGATGTGCCTCAGTCGCTGCCTCCTTCCCCCCAAGCCCCTTTTCCTCCTAAAATTACCTCGCGATTCTTTCAGAGCCTCCTCGAGGGCAGCGTGCTGGCGGCGGCAGGAGCGCAGGCTCTTTTCCAGCTCGGGGGGAAGCTGCAGCCTCGCTTCGTTCCAGCTGGGGAGAGAAACGACAGGGGTGGACTCGGCGTGAGGGATGGGGCTAAACCCGTGCAGGTAACAAACCCGAAATACTGGGGGCCGAGGGTTTCGTAGCGCTGAGAAGCAGGAAAGTGGAAGTGGTGGCGCTGGTTTCATCCCTGAAGGGTGAAGCTTTGGGGTTTTGTTGGCTTTGAAGCGGGGTAATGAGGTGAGGAAGCGATGGGGCGCCACGTACGTGCTCAGGCTGCTCCCGGTATCCTAAAAGGGGGGAAAAAAAGTGGGTTAAGGACCCCGCGTGCGGTTTTTCGGGGGCTCTGCCTTCAGCCTGGCGAGCGGGAGCCTCACCTGGGGCAGGCGCCCGGCCTCCAGCTGCCCGATGAGGCCGTGGAGCCGCCCGATCTCCTCGGCCACCCGCGAGGCTTTTTCCGCCTGGGCGGCCTCGAAGGCAGCGTCGAGCTCGGCCAGGCGCTGCAGCACCGCGCGCTCCTTCTCGTCCAGCAGCCGGCGCAGCCGCTCGAACTCGCTGCCGATGCGCCGCCGCTCGGCCTCGCTCGTCTCCTGGGGAAGGAAGCAGGAGAGGAAAGTTTATCCGATGCTTTTTCTGCTCTTTTTCCCCTCTCGTCACCACCCTTTCTTTATCGTTAGTGCAAAAAAACCAAACCAAAGCCTTGGAAAGTGAGCGTCGAGGGGAAAGTTTTAATTCCTTACTAATAAACTTCCCTTTTGGGGCTTGATATGGGATTTAAGGGAGTGATGCTGTTAATTAAAGCAATTTGAAACGCTAATATGCGGGTGCACACGGAATCGCAGCTGGGCGTGGAGGCAGCACTCACCAAACCTGCCCGGGATCCGCGCGGTCGGGCCCGACCGGGTGTGGGGCTTTGCAGGGCGCGTCGCGGGGACGTTCCCCTGCGTTTCGGTCAGAAGAAGAGAGAAAAAAAAACAAAAAACAAAAACCCAAAGCACCCATCGGAGCTGCTGAACCACCAAGGGGCCCTTACCAGGTAGTCCAGGCGGCGCTTCTCGTCGGCCACCCTCCATTCCAGAAACTCTGCTAACACTTTCCTTAGAGATTGTAGATGAGATTGGATTTTCTCCTGAATATACCCCCCCAAAAAAAAAAAAAAAAAAAATGAAGCAATCAGCTTGCCTTGTTGGCTTTAAAATCCTAAATTATCTGCGAGAAGAAAGCAGCTTCCAAAAATCCGTCTCTGGAATCGACTCCAGGTTTCTGCTTCTCGTAAGGAGCCAAATCTTTTTGCTTTTGCACCAGAAAAGGAAAATATTTTCTCTTTGCACCAGGCTCATCCAGTTGCCAAACTCAAGGAGAAGAAACCCAACGGGATGCCCGCAGCCAGCCTCACCTCCCCGGCAGCCGCCTCCTCCTCGTGTTTCCCGAAAAGCTTCGTGGCTGGAGCCCGCAGCCGCTCGCCCATTGCCCCCGACAGCCTCAACCCGGAGGATTTTCACCCCGCGGGGTTTCTTCAGAGCCAGGAGACGGCGGCGAGGAAATGCTGCGAGCGATCGGCCTCGGCGCGGAGGCTCCTCGCCGCTGCCATGCTTCGTCGCCGGAGGTTTGCGGCGGCGCGGGGCGAAGCCGCCCTCCTGCGATCCGCCCCGGGGTGTTCCCATTATCCCAGCGCCGCCTTCCCGGGTGGGAAAAGCAGCGTTTGTCATCCTCGTCCTGCCCCCAGACAACTTTTAAGCACGTGTTTTACTAAATCGTCGCATTTCCAGGCTTTGCTGTCTGATGGAAATGCAGCCGGTTCACCAAATTCCTCCTTTCTGCTGCGGTGCAAGAATGCACGTTTTTAGCACCTTCTCTCTTTTTTTTTCCCCCTTTTTTTTTTTCTTTTTTCCTCCGAAACCTCATAAATGCATTGAATAAATAAAACGCAGCCTTGAAGCGGAGGAAAGGGCACAATCGGAGCGGGCAGGAGGCGGCTGCGCGCGCCGTGGCCCCGTCTGCAGCCGGGAGATTGGGGCTCTCCTCCCTCCCCGGCTGATAAAAGCTGGCGGGGACAGAGATGGGACTGAGCTTTCGCTGAGCCTCTGCCAGAGAAACGGGGAAAAAAACCCTAACGGGGGAAAAACCAAGCGAGGAGAAACAAGTGGGGGGGGGAAAGCAGCCGGAGGAACCCCAAAAGGGCTCTGGAAACAGCCAAGAAATACCCAAAAAAGTTTTGAGAGGAGAAAATCCCAGCGCTGCAAGGTGGGTCTGGCTTTTTTTTTTTTTTTTTCCCCTTTTTTTTTTGAGCTTTGTAGCATTTCTGCAACTATTTGGGGCTTTTACTACAATTTTCCAGCTCAGAACTGCGGCCATTTACCGCAGGCACTCATTTGTTTGTGGGCAAAGCCCCGCTTTGGGCTTCAAAAAAGGGATTTGAAGCCTTCGGTGCCAGCCCTTATCTCCCCGTGCACACTTTTTCCCTGGGGCTGGAAGCAAATTTCTCCACTTCTGGCAGCATTTCTTGCAAAATGCTTTTCTCGGGAGACTCGGAGTCAGCTTAGCTCGATTTTAAGGATGTTTCTTGCTCCTCTGAAATAAAACAAGTTCAATTTTGTTGCCCAAAGAGCAGGGAGAAGGCAGGGGTGGGTTTAAGGCAGATTCATTGCTGAATTGGCCCAAGAAGGGGAAATTTTGGGGTATAAATCGTATCTGGGGAGTAGATCGCTCTGTCCGGGCTTGCTCGTTGTGTTCCCTTCGTAGTGAGAGGGAATCGAGGGATTTAATCTGAGAGATTAAATCTGTGGGTTTTGCCATAAATAAACCAGGTTCCTTGATGGCTGCTGGAGAAAAAATAGCAATTTTTTTCAAGCATTTTGACTACAGATGGTGGATGAGCCAATTATGTGGGATAATTTTATTTTATTCTTTTTTTTTTTCCTTCTTTTGGCCATTCTGGACAAGAAGAGAGGACACGGTGGGCGCGATGGCTTTCTTCCTCAAACCCCGGCCGTGCACGTGGGACTTGGCTGTGGACTACAATGCAGCAAAACAGTTTCAAGGTAACAGAAAATGGTCAAAGAGGAGCCAAGCACCAATTCCTGGTGTCTTCTGGGCTCCGTCGGCTGAGAGGTCTGTTGGGGGTGAGGCTCCTCCAGTTCCAGCCTCGCCTGGAGAACCTCCACCTCCTTGTCCTTGTTCCTCCATCTCCAGCCTTGCCTGGAGGTCCTCCACCTTCTCATGCCTCCATCTCCAGCCTTATCTGGAGATCCTCTGTCTCCAGCCTCACTTGGAGGTCCTCCATCTTCTGGGTTCTCTATCTTCAGCCTCACCTGGAGCTCCCCAACCTCCTTGCACTTCCATCTTCACCCTCACCTAGAGGTTCTCCACCTTCTTGTGCCCTCCATCTCCAGCCTCACCTGGAGGCCCTCCACATCCTTGTGCCTCCATCTCCTCTCCCTTTCTCCTTGAAAAACGAGCAACTGGAGTGGATTTTGGGGGGCAGTTCATCCTCTGTGCTCGCATTTGTTCCCGACTTCTTCTCTCTTTCCCTTTCCAGTGGATGTGACCCTGGATCCAACCACGGCCGGCCCCGAGGTGATCCTCTCCGAGGACCTCAAGGAGGCCACCTGGGGCAGACCAGGGCACCGGTGGCCAGCGGGCCCGGGCTGTTTCGACACGGATCCGTGCATGTTGGGCAGCCAGGGCTTCACCTCGGGCCGCCACTACTGGGAGGTGGAGGCGAGCGGGCGCTTCTGGACCGTGGGGGTGGCTCGGGAATCGGTGCGGAGGAAAGGCCGGATCCTCTTCAAACCCAACGCCGAGATCTGGGGCTTGCAGAAGTATGACGAGCTCTGCGTGGCCCTCACGGCTCCCTCCAACACCTCCGTCCCGCTCCACGGCGGGGAGATCGGGGTCTACTTGGACTATGAGGTGGGGCAGGTCTCGTTTTACGCCCTCGGCACCCGCCGGCGTGTCTTCACCTTCCGCGTGGCCTCCTTCAGCGGCGAGAGGGTCTTCCCCTACTTCTGCGTGCTGCTCTCCACCATCAAACTGCCCCCCAAGGGCTGACGGGGCGGCGACGGGGTCCCCCCGAAACCGTTTCGGTGCTTCCAGGAGAAATGGAAACGCTCCTCACCGCACCTCACCTCATTTTATTATTATTTTTCTTATTTTTTTCTTCAGGATTTGGGGTGATTTCCACCATCCGTAGCTCATGGGTCTGCCTCACCTCGTAAAATAATAATAATGATAATTTCTTCAGGATTTGGGATGATTTCCATCACCTGTAGCTCATGGGTCTGCCTCACCTCGTAAAATAATAATAATAATAATGATAATAATTTCTTCAAGATTTGGGGTGATTTCCACCACCTGTAGCTCATGAGTCTCCCTCACCTCATTTTATTATTGTTATCAATATTATTATTATTATTTCTTCAGGATTTGGGGTGATTTCCATTGCCTGTAGCTCATGGGTCTGCTAGATTTTTATTTTATTTTTACGTTATTTTTATTTTTATTATCTTTATTTTATTTTTATTGTCTTTATTTTTATTATTTTTATTTTTTCTTTAGGATTTGGGGTGATTTCCACCACCCCGCAGCTCATGGGTCTGCCTTACCTCATTTTATTATTATTACTATTATTATATTTCTTCAGGATTTGGGGACATTTCCACCACCTGTAGCTTGCGGGTCTGCCTCACCTCCTTTTATGATTATGATTATTATTTATTATTAATAATAATTTTCTTCAGGATTTGGAGTGATTTCCACTGCTTGTGGGTCTGCCTTGGGCTCCGATGTCTCTGTTACGGGTTAAATCTGGGAGGTTTTGGGTCTCGTGGTGGTTTGAGCCGGAACCCCCAGTCTCAGCTGAGAGTTGCTGGTTTTAGGGTTATTGAAAGCGTGTTAATAGTTTTACTGAGCTGGTGTTGAGCTGAAATCTTTGGTTTTTCTCCCAAGCACATGCTGACTTCCAGCCCTAATTAAACTCCTGAATTTCAGCAGAACTCTAATACTATTGTCCTAATTTCAGCAGAATTCACTTAAATACCACCTGCAGCTACCTGATAACAGAATCGAGTTTTAATTGATATTGTTTAAAATCATTTTTTTCACAGGAATTTGCCCCTCTCCCCCCTTTCACTGTTTCTCCCACTGTTTGTTTGTTTTTTTTTTTTTTGAGCAATTAATGTGCGAATATCACTGCGTTCAGACCAAAATTAACAGGTTTTATTGTTATAAGGAGGAGGTGTGTGTGGGGAATACGTTTGGGTTGGGATCTAATGGAAAAAAAAAAAAAAAAAAGGAGAAAAAAAAAAAAAAGCTCCAAAATGCTCCCCATAAAATGGCGGCCGGGAGCTCCCCTCACAGCGGCCACGGGGGCGGGGCGTCTCGCTCCGGGCGCTGATTGGCTGGCCGGCTCCGTTGTCCCGCCCTTGCCGGCTGCTGATTGGCTCCCGCCTGCGAGGTTCCCGCTCCTAGCCTGGATGTTGTCGTTATGGAGCGGGACGGGGAAAAATTCGCTTTCTTTTTTTTTGGCTTTTTTTGCCTTTTTTCTACCGCTCTACGCGCGTTCTTGCAGCGTTGCGCGCGGGTGAGCGCTTGGAGCTGCTGTCACCGCTCCCTTCGTCCGCTCTGCGCCGCCATGGAGGCAGCGGGACCCTCGGGACCTCCGCGGGGCCGCGGTCGGCATCGCGACAAGCACCGGGATCGCGACATGGACCGGGATCGCGACAGGGACCGCCGGCGCCCGGTGACTTCGGGTTCGGGGGGGAGCGTTGCAGGTGGGGGGGGGGGGGTCCACATTTTGTGTAGCCCTTTTAAGGGCTCGGGGGAGGGGGGAGGGGTGGGGCTGGGAGAAGCCCCGCCCCGAATAAGCCCCGCCCCGAATAAGCCCCGCCCACCATTTATAGGCAGGGTGGAGGCCGGTTCCTGCCGGATTATGGGGCCTGGATTTGCAGCATGTAGGGCGTGGGTTTACAGCGTGCGTTTCCGTTAGTTCAGGCTGCGGCCTAGGACCTCGTGGTTAGCGGCAAGGCCTTGGGATTGGGGCTGGGATTAAGGTTGGCGTTGGGATTAGGGCTGGGGTCGGGAGTGGGTTTGGGTTGGGATTAGGGCTGGGGCTGGGATGGGGGCTGGGATTGGGCTCGGGATGGGGGCTGGGATTGGGTTTGGGTTTGGGGCTGGGACGGATTGGGGCTGGGATTAGGGTTGGCATTAGGATCAGGGCTGAGGTCGGGATCGGGATTGGGGCTGGGATTAGGGCTGGGATGGGGATTTTGCTGGGGGCTGGGGCTGGGCTGCGGATCGGGATTGGTTCTGGAATCGGGGTTGGGCTGGATTTGGGGTTGGTGCTAGAATCGAGATGGGGGTTGGGACTGGGATAGCTGCTGAGACTGGGATTGATGCTGAGATTGGGATCGGGATTGATGCTGGGATTGGGATGCTGTAGGCGGCTGAGCTCAGCCTCACTTTTCCTCAGGCTGTGTTCCTGGCTTTCTCCCGGCCCCTCCCAGCCCCCGGAGCCTCCCTACATCACCTTTTCACCGCGGCGTTACCTCCCCACACGTTTCCTTTCTCACTTTCGCATTTTTTCTGCCTCGTTCTGTTCCTTCCAGGTCCTTTCTCCTCTGCAACCCCCGTTGCGCCTCCCCCAGGGTGCTACATTCTGAGCCACAAGCTGCCCTCGGAGGACCCTTGGAGATTTTGGCCCTTGGAGGCTGCTGAGGGGAGGCTCCTGAGATATGGCTGTGATGCTGAGTCTGGAGGAGAACAAGAATGAGGACAACGACTCTGTGTTGGAGAGTAAGTGCATTGAGACAAGCGTGAAGAAGTGGGTTTCGGGTAAGGATCCTTCCCTGTTTGAAGGGCGACAGATCCGTGGGGAATCAGAGAGTCACTGAGGCTGCAAAAGACCTCCAAGGTGGAGGTCAGTAGTCGAGGCTGCAGCCTCGGAGCCGGTGGAGCTGCAGCCACAGCATCCGATCATGAGTTACGGGGGGATTTCAGGCACTTGCTTCACCACATGTGGCCCAGGAGAGCAGCGCAACCGGGCCGCACCCAGCAGCTTTCACGAGAGAGGCTGACGAGGGGATGTCGCCAGGGCCATGGCGATTGTGCGCACATCTTGTGACTGCAAACAACCTCTGGGAGGGGAGTGACGTGAGCAGGGAGGGGCCGGCAGCGGTGTGCAGCCGGTGTGGCGGGACACAGGGCGTGAGATCACATATCTGCTGTGGTGGCTGAGCTCCAGGAGGAGGTGGAGACTGAGGAGCATCGGGGCGTGTGAGCAGGAGATTGAATGGTGGAGTAACTGCCTCGTGTCCTAGAGGGAAGGGAGCCGGGGGGATGCCCCCCAGAGGGTGGTGGAGCCCCTGCCCTGTCCCTGCCTACCCTGCTTCCCCAGGTGCTCCTCCGTAATACGTTTGAGGCCCTGGATCTTGAAGGAGAGGTAGGCAAGGATGTGGGGGGAGGTACGCAGAGCTGACCCTCGTTGAAGGGAAGTCTGCAGTCTGCCTGGAGCCCAGACCAGGGACAGCATCAGGGCACCCCCAGCCTGGTGCGCTCCACAGACTACTGCCCGCTGCTGATCTTCCAGATAAGTGGGGAGGAAGCTGCGTCCCGTAGTCTGAGGGGAACGAAGAAAGACTTCAAGGCCTTGGGATGGTTGGTGAAAGAGTCTGGGGAAGAAGTCCGTTTCTCTTCCCTCCTTCCATCCTGGGGTGATGACGTGGGATGGAATAGAAGGATCCGGTCCATAAATGCTTGGCTCCGTGGCTGGTGCTACAGGCCCGGCTTTGGGTTCTTTGCTTATGGCTGGTTTTATAAGACAGCAGTAACACAAGGGAAAGGTTTATCTCACAGGGGTAAAAGGGTTCTAGGACAGCAATTAGCAGGGCTCGTTTGGAAAGCTTTAAATTAGATCCGCAGAGGGAGAGAGTTGTAGCCGGGCTTGCAGCGGTGGGGCAGCGCCCTAGCGGCGAAGAAGACCCCTAGGGTGAAATCGGCGTGCTCAGCTCGCCCCCTGAAGTGCCTGTACACCAATGCACGTGGCACGTGGAATAAGCAGGAGGAGTTAGAAATTCGCCGTCGGTCAGGAGACGGTGATCTAGTGGCAGTGACAGAGACGGGGATCTTGTCCTCACTGACAAGCAGGGGCTGGTCGAAGCGGCGAAGGTTGAGGGCAGCCTTGGTTGCGGCGGCCATGAGATGGTGGAGCTCAGGATCTGATGTGGCAGGAGCAGAGTCCCGAGCAGAATCGCAACCCTGGACTTCAGTAGGGCCGACTTCGGCCTTTTCAAGCATTTGCTAGAGGAAATCCCGTGGGACAGGGTACTGGAAGGAAAAGGGGCCCAGGATAGTTGGTTAGCTGTTGTCAGAGGATGTGGTCGATGGGACGGAGTCGCGTTTTGGAGGCCTGGATCTAGTGGAGTCCCTCAGGGGTCAGTACTGG
Organism: Cygnus atratus; assembly: GCF_013377495.2. NCBI lineage: Eukaryota > Metazoa > Chordata > Aves > Anseriformes > Anatidae > Cygnus > Cygnus atratus. Next base: position 27,910 of record NC_066394.1, read on the forward strand.
GACCAGCGTTGTTTAATATATTCCTCGATGACTTGGATGAGGGAATGGAGGGCGCTGTCAGCAAGTTTGCTGACGACACTGTGAGAAAAATCTCAATAATATTTTCAGACAGGATCTTCTCTGAAGCTGTTTGATTCGCGATTGCAATGGCGGGCGTCCTGCAAGCAGGAGCTCACAGTAGAAGTTTATCATAACCTTCTATTCTGTATTACCTGACACCTTGCTCCCCTCTTTACTTACTTGCTGCGTGCTGCAGGTTCACAACCTACTCGACGCACTTCTGTACCATATATGTACAATTTTATTTGACCCGCCCTAAATTTCTCCTCTCCCCTCTCCCCTCTCCCCTCTCCCCTCTCCCCTCTCCCCTCTCCCCTCTCCCCTCTCCCCTCTCCCCTCTCTCCTCTTCTTACCGCCTTCTCTCGTGACTAGAGGGCCCGTGATTTTTGTTTTTACTGATCTCGCACTGCTCATCCTGTTTTTCTTAGCTATCCTCCTTATTTCGGGACAGTGGGCCCTTCTGCTTACCTGCTTAATGCACTCCCCACTTCTATAGCACACGATCGCTTTTGAATATGCGAGGTTAGTGGAATTTTCCACTTCAAAAAACACCTTCTATTGCAAAACTCAACTTTGTTCCTCACAACACTGGACTGGGAGGAGCGGCTGACACGCCACAAGGCTGTGCTGCCACCCAGCGAGACCTCAGCAGGCTGGGGAGTTGGGTGGGGAGAAACTTAACGAAATTTAACGAGGGCAGGTGTAGAGTCCTGCATTCTGGGGCAAGGACAACCCCAGGCACCGGGATAAGTTGGGGACCGCCCTGCTGGTGAGACCACATCTGGAATATCGTGTCCGGTTCTGGGCCCCTCGGTTCCAGAAGGACAGGGGACTGCTTTAGAGAGTCCAGCGCAGAGCCACGAGGATGGTTAAGGGAATGGAGCATCTTCCTTACGAGGAAAGGCTGAGGGAGCTGGGTCTCTAGCTTGGAGAAGAGCAGATGTTCAAAAATACGTAAAGGGCGAGTGTCAGGAGGATGGAGCCAGCCAATGATAGGACAAGGGGCAATGGGTGCAAGCTGGAAGATAGGAGGTGCCACTTAAATACGAGACAAAACTTTTGTAGGGTGAGGGTGACAGAGCATGGAACAGGCTTCCCGGGGTGGGTTGTGGAGTCTCCTTCTCTGGAGATACTCAAAACCTCCTGTGGGACATGATTTAGGTGTTCCTGCTCCATCGGGGGACTGGACTAGATGATCTTTCAAGGGTCCTTCCAATCCCTCACATTCCGTGATTCTGTGGAGGTCCAACCGTCCCCCTACCACCAACGTCACCCGCAGGGTGTGGGGAGGGCCTGGCCTCTCTCAGCCCCGCTGCCAGGGGTCTGCACGGCGCTGGGACCCCTAACTTCCCCCCCCCCCCCCCCTTTTTCGTTGCAGATCTTTTTACTGCTAAGAGTAAGCATGGAAGAACTGCGTCCTGGAAGCAATACGTGCCCAGAATCATCACTGGAGTAGGGACAGCGCTTTTAATCTCCATTATCATCTGTGAGTGTTCCCAGGTGGTTTTGTGGCTCTGCCCTGTGGCCTCAGCTGCAGGAGGGGGGGGGGGGGGGGAAAAAAAGGGGGCTCGGTGCATGGAGGGGGAGCCCATATCCAACCCAGCTGCCCCAAGGACTACCCCCTTCTTTGCTCCTCCAGCCCCCTTCATTTATTTTTCCTTAGGGCTCTCTCAGCGTGCGTATTCCTGCCCCCGTTTGTGGATCGGGTTCGAGGGGAAATGTTTCTACTTCTCTGAAGTGGAAAGGAACTGGACGTCGAGTCGGGATGACTGCCACACGCGCCGCGCCAGCTTGGCCGTGATCCAGTCCAAGGAGGAGCTGGTGAGACTGGGGGTTTTCTCCTGGCCCCCTTTTGTTTTTTTTGGGGGGGGGGGGGGGGGGGGGGGGGTCGGGGCAGAGATCTGGGGGTGACCTGCAACCCTGCTCCCCCTCTGCTCTCAGGAGTTCGCGCTGCGCTACAAAGGTTTTCCTGACCACTGGATCGGGCTGAGCCGCCAAAACCCGAGCCGGCGCTGGGAATGGGAAGATGGGACCAAATTCAACAGCTCGCTGTGAGTCCGTCGCGCCGTGCACGCGGCGGGGGGGGTTTTGGGGCGAGGAGGCAGGAAGCATGCGGGAAGCTCACCCCACTGCCTCCCCTGCAGGTTTCTCGTCGGAGGAGGCGAGGACTTTGCTTTCTTGAACGACCAAAAAGTCACCAGCGCTCGCAGCAGCGGCGAGCGGCACTGGATCTGCACCAAGCCGCAGAGCAGGCGGCCGTGAGGCCAGCAGGCACGGCGCCTCCAGAATACCTCACATCTTGGTGCCCTGGTGGACGTTTCGAGAACCTGACGTGGCGGGACAGGACGCAGGGTTCATTTCTCAGGCCTGCAGGTGGCGTTCTGTTACAGCTAACGCGCTTTTGGAGCCTTCTCACGTTTTCTGTCTCCTACCAGCGAGTTTCCTTCTGCAGAACGTTTTGTCTTCTCAGACTCTTCTGCACTACATTATTTTTGCTTCATCTTTATCGATGCCTAGCATTAAGATTGATAGCAGAGGCAAGGCTGCATCAGGAAAAGCAGCGATGTAGCACGTTGTTTAACTGACAACAGGCACTCCATTTCATTTTTAGACCATAAAACTCTTTTCTCAAAGAATTTGCACTTTTTTAGCACAGGAGAAGGTGCTAACTTTTTTTTATAACGGAGGGGCATTTTAAAATACAGTATTTTGCCAAAGAGATATCAGTATTGTGCATAGGCAGAAGATATCGCAGGGTGGATGGGAATATTTCAAAACACACGATCCTGGAACTGGTTTGGGCTGGAAGAAAGCTTCAAGATTGTCTAGTTCCAACCTCGCTGCCCTGGGCTGAAGTCCCTGAGGTCCTGCTTGGGGGGAAGCAGCTGTAACCCATCACTTCTGCTGGTGCTAGCCCGAGAAATGCGAGTAGTGGGTGTGTTGCTTTGACAAGGAGCAACTTCTCGTGCTTGCAGTTCCTCCTGTACTTGAGCAAACATTTCAATGCCTCCCAGGCTGGATTGTGGAGGCAGTCTGGAGTCAGGTCTACGTTCATTTCAAATGCTGCCTGTGGAGGAAAACGGTGCCTTTCTCTTGCTTTTCTGCTCCTCTGTATCTTTGCACTTTATCAGCAGTATTCTTCTGTGTGCTGTTTTCGTTTATATGTAATTTCCAAATAAAATATTTTTTTTAAAGTCTGGCTCTGACTTTTATTTTTTCCTCTTGCATTACCCTGGGATCCACTGCGAGGTGACAGTGTTACCCCACTCCTTTCTTGCCCTTCCATGAAAACTCTCTCATTGTAAGACCACAGCTACATCCTGTGCCACATCTCCTGAAAATACTAAGGATTTCCTAAGAAAACCCAGGACACTTCACTGCAGTTCACCCAAATCTTGCTTTTAGGACAGCACCTTAGAGAAAAAGCAGATAATCTTTACCGAAAAATAAGAAATTCTCTGCTTTTGGATCCTGGAAGAGCTCAACAATGCTAAATGATGCTTCAGGGTGGGATGCAGAAGGGTTTTGTGCAGGAACTCCTCGTTCTTTGCTGACCTAAACCAGACTTCCTGCCATTTAGGTGTGTGAAGTCTGGAGAAAAGACTGCAACAGCAGGAAGCGGCACCTTAGTGAATAGGTTTTTGCTATATTTCAGGCCAGTGAATTGAATTTGTTAACCAAAAGTACATTTTCATTGCATGGAATTGCCCTGCCTGTAACAGGTGAAGGAATAACAACAAACCTCGAATTTATGTGCTTAGCTAAAGGCAGTGCATCAAGTTCATCGCTGCAAAATTCTGCCAATTTGGGCTGCACGAGCAAGTTAAAGCTAAATTACCTGTCTTTGAGGAAAAGAGACTTAATGACAACAGTTGGAGCATGCGTGTAGCGGGAGAGGCAAGCAGGCTGTAGCTCTCAGTGTGCAAAATAATGAGAGAACAGAAAACCCCAGATTGAGGCTGGCTCTGGTTTTGAGAAGTAATTACAATGTCGTTACTCATTACCGAACACGTTGCTCACCGGTTCTGATGGCACCTCACCTTGTGAAAATCTTGCAAACAGCTCAAAGTGCATCGAAAGCCCTCAAAATACAGGATCGAGTCGACATCAAGCCAGGCAAGGCTAAAAGGTTGCATTTCTCACGAGGTGTTTGTACGAGGAGGCTCCTCCACGGGATTTGCTTCTGTGTCCCCAGTCCTGGAGGTGGCACTGGTGGACTTGATTTGGAGATGGCTGCTTGCTGGGAGGAGCCAGGTCTTGAAGCTCCTGGAGTCCGTTTCTTATGCTATTTTTTTTCCAAATACAACCAAAAATAAGAGCGTTGCTAAAAACCCTACAATCCTCACCGTCACACCTTCACCAGCCGTCTCCGAGCTGAGGTGCTCCTCAAAAAACGTCTTCCCAGGATGGAGTTAGCCGTGCAAATGCCCCATGTTTCACCTGCAGACCGTAAAAGCCAAAGATTCCCAAAGCAAAAGATTCCAGAAAATCCTTGGAGGTCCATCCTTGCACTGCTTCCACATGCTCATAACAAACTGGAAAGCTTTTCCCAGCCGAGCAAGCTTGAAAACTGCTGATTTAACTTGCCAAAAATTAGGAAAAACTCGAATCCGATGCCATTCGACCTTTTTTCCCCCTGTGCAGGGCTGCATGCTGATGTCTCCTTAGGGTGAATCCTCTGCGCGCACACGCATGGTTTCACTGGCAGCATTGTGACTTCTCTGGTGCTCTGAAATTTTGTTTCAGTGCTGTTGTGAATGAGTCATCGCCACGTATGACTGTGCTGCCGTGAGAAATCATCAGCTGTTGGCCACTGTGTGGGAAAGTTGGGTTGCAAATTTAAGTAGTAACTTTAGTTCCTATTCAGCAGTTTCCGGCTGAATTCCCCCCCTGAGTTTCCTTCAAAGTTTCTGAGCTTTTGTCTCGTTTCCCCTGTTTGCTTTGGGTATTTAGGAGCTGATGCAAAGGTTTTGAGCTCGTCTCGTCTTGTTGCCTTTGCCTGGGCTGTTCAGCGCGGGCTTGGTGCAAACCCAGTTCCTCTCCGTGCCGCACTGGGAGGAGCGGAGCCCGGTGTCACCCAGGTAGGCACAGAAGCCACCTCCTTGGACCTGAAACCTGAAGGGCAGAAGAAACAGCCGGCCTCAGACAGGAAAAGGGAGAAAAATCATACTGATGATCTCTAAGGAGAACAAAAAATAATCAAAAGTAGGAATCTAACAGCGTTTTGGCCCCGCTTCCACCTTTCAACTCAAAGGGAAAAGCAAAGAACGGCTCTGGAAGCAACATGGCCCTCTCCAGGTCTCATCGCCCCACCACTACGTCTGGATCCACCTCTAGAGCTGGTCCCAAATCCCAGAAGAAACGCAAGTTTCAGGGCCGGAAAAACCAACAGCCAGCACGATAACGAGGAAAACCCCGCAGACTCACAGGTGGGACGGACGTGAGTGGTTCACCCATTTCCATGGTTGCTCCTCCCCTTCCCGTGAAAGGCCAACCCAATGCTCCGAGATGCCTTTATATCTCATTGTGAAGCTCTGGAAAAGACAAAAGACTTTAGGGAAGCTCTCAGGGTTTTGGGACATGCCTAGCAAGTCATCTGTAGAAACCTCCCTCCAACCAATAATCTACATTTTACGAGTTGCCCGCGCTCCTTTGGTGCTTGAATTATTCAGTCTGTTACCGAAACCCATAATCTTTAAGGCAGAGACCTACTTCATTGTTGTCTAGAATTTTTTTTTCCTTTTTTTTTTTTTTTTTTTTTCTTTTTTTCCCCTTTTTGCTACAGGTCTTGCATTGGTTGGCTTTGGTGAGAAGCTCGAGGAGAAGACCCATAAAACAAACCATTCTCCCCATCTCCTCACCCCAGGACTGGGACGAAGATACTGAAATAGCAGGCAAGGAAACCAAAAGGTGGCAAAAACGGTGGTGGCTTTTCTGGGGGACTCCATACCAAGTCTTCCACGCTGTCGAACATGGCCAGGGAAGCACCGAGAGCTGAGCAGTTGTCCTGGCTGGACGTCCAGTTCCTCTCAGCCTCCGAAAAATGGTAGCATTTTCCTCTATACCCGATCCAGTCGAACGGACACTGAGCACAGGGCTGGGGTCGAGGTTGAAAAGCGTGCACTGTCATCGGTAGAGCAAAGGGGGACAAGAAATGTGGGGGCTGTACTTTCAAAGCAGAAATCAGGCCACCAACGACGCTGGCTTTAGGAGGATTTCCAAAAAGTCCTGTGCCTAAACGTGCCCTAAGGTATCACTATCCATCATTAATGCCAAAGCAGCGATTGGCAAAGCAGAGAGAAAGTGTTTCTCTTGTTCCTGCAGCCTTCTTGGCTTGGTGGGACTTGTGCCAACATCTCTTGATGCTTGGCCAACCAGCAGCCCCTTCTTTACCAAAAAAAACCTTTTTGGGTAAAGTCTGATGATCTGTTTTTTAAAGAATGATGCCACAGAGGAGATGGGTTTGGCTTTCTGGAGAAGGGTTTCTGCACTCATTGAAATGTCCCTCACCTGGAGGGGACACCTCCTGGCCTTGATTTTGTCTTCGTCAGGAGCACGGAGATGGACTTGGCACAAGTGCAATGACCCAAAGCGTCTTGGGGAGGGCACAGAGATGCTGTCCCTGTGATGAGCACCTCGACACTCACCTGCAAAAGCGATGGCGGTGACGAGCAGAACCAGGAACACCACTGCCATGGTGACCTGGCAGGCAACACGTGCCCCCGGCTTCATCTCCAGGCTGGAACCTGCAGGAGAAGAGACCTTCAATATCTTCATGGGAGCACCAAGGGCAACAGCACACTCCAGGTCCAGGGAATTGACCCCAAAGGTGTTTTTTGCCTCCTTTTGCTCAAGAAGAGGAAGGGGTCAGTCTCTCCCCTACATTGGGTGTACTCACTATCATTTGGGGTGAGAAACAGCAAGAAGTTTTGAATTCTTCCCCATGAGGAGTAAAATTATGGGGTTTTCCTTCTTGGATACTTTTCTTTAGGAGGGGAACATTGTCTTTTCCCCAGCTCTAGCTGCAAACCTCTGCTCTGAAATGCCTGTGGGCATTACACCATATACACAAGCGATTTCGTTTGAATTTCTGGGGGTTCTGCTTCGTCATTACAGATCGAGGGACTTCTTTCACAACCCGAACCAAGATGTTTTGGGTCTTGCAATGACTTGAGTCATGCTCAGCCCATCACTGGGTCTTCTGATCTAGAACACGCTCTTATCTTAACCTCTGCTCAAAGAAACTTCTGTTCCCTATGGGGTTTGCCTTCGCTTCCTCCTCCTTGCATGTCATCACATGAACCACATGTCATGCGACAAGCCCTTCTTCCCTCTCTTCTTTTCCCTTCCCCATGCACCGAAATAGAAATCATTTTAGACGATAATTTCAACACCAAATATGCCAATAGAAAAACCATGGCTCAAAGTCAATTGGGACAACTGGAAAGACCCCAAATCACCTTTCCCACCTGCTTTGGTCTACCAAGAGGATGGTGGAGGTGGGAGGAAGAGTCAACTGAACCAAAATAAGGCAGTGTTGAAGAAAGGAAGGAAGAGGTTCGTTAATATTATGCCAATTTATCTAATTCCACGCTCTTTTTTTTTGGTCTTTTCACCCTTCTTCTCTACCAATATCTCTACCAACATCTCTTTATTCTTTAATTGAGAACCAGGGAGTGAAGACACAAAAGAAACACTGACTCACGGAGGAGTCATAACTAAAATCTTCCAAAATGTGACTGCTTAGCAAAATGCCACCTGGTGCTCGCTGAGCTACAAAAAAATTTCCCCTTGAGGGAAGTGCTAGAAAACCCAAGACTCAGTTTTTCTTACCACCCCGTCAGCCTTACATCAGCTTGTTTTTGTTCTCAGATTACAGAAGGCAGAAGAAAGCCTTGTTCGGGCCAGTGCTCTGCAGTTACCTCCCCGCTTGCTTCTTTCCGTGCCCAAAAAGCCGGGACATTCCCTTGTTTCCTTCATTTCGGGAGATGCAGGTGGGGTGGCAATGGGGCACCTGAAAACCAGAAGATTTCACCCATCAGAAGCTGTGACCCAAGGACGCATTTTTTGGGGGGGCTCTCTCCATCTGATTCTCAAATCGTGGTCGTCTTCGAGGTCCATCCAAGCTCAAGCCAAACTCATTGCAACGATTCAAAGAAAAACGCGATTTCCTCTCCCTCTGATGTTAATTTTACACTGCCTTTAAACCTCAGCCTTGCCGGGGATGGGTGAAGGCTTGCAAAAGAAAGAATTTTGTTCCATTCAGCACCAAAATCAATCCCCCCTCCCCCCCCCCCCCCCCCCCCCCCGCCAACCAACAGTCACGCACCATCAGAGCGGCAATCCTGGATGAGAAGAAAATTAAATGTCCACGTGGCATAAGAAAACAAAACAGAAAAAAAAAAAATCACCCCCAATTTGTGGGGGGAGTTAAATTCCCCCCCCCTGCAATCACAATTCTCCCCCTGCAATTAGAGTTTTCCTCTTGCAATTAGAGTTTTCCCCCAGCAATTAATTCCACCGTTTGCAATTAATTTTTTTCCACTTGCAATTATTTTTCCCCCCCTGCAATTGATTCCCCCCCCCCATAATTGATTCCCCTTCCCTTGCAATTGATTTTTTCACCCTGCAATTCACTTTTTCCCCTTGCAATTCACTTTTTTCACCCTGAGAATCATTTTTTTCCACCCTGCAACTCATTTTTTCCCCTTGCAATTCATTCTCCCACTTCCAAGCCCGAACCCCCCCCCCCAGCCCCAGTACCTGTGTCCTGCCGGTGGGAGCACTGCGCGCTCTCCTGCTGTGTGAAGTGTGAAGCCTTCTGTCAAATAAACCTTTTTTTCTGGGGGATTTTCCAGAGGATCCAGCTGGCGAAGGCTTGGCCGTGCAGCTGGTGGGGAGATGCCCAAGAGCCCCATTTGAGCAGGAAGCTGCTGCTCTCCTGAGCCCCCCCCTCCAGCTCTGCTCTCGCCACCTTCACCCCATGGGGGTTGCTATAAATATATATGTATCTACTTTTATATATAGTATATATTTATATAGTATTTTAATCATAGAATTAATATATATATTTAATTTATAGAATTTAACATATATGTACTGTTTTTTATATATATGTAGTAATTTATATATATATGTAGTATTTATATATATATGTACTATTTCTCCCCATATAATATATAGTATTCTCTCTATATAGTATTTATATATATATACACATAGCTTTTATATCATAGAATCATAGATATATACACATAGTGTTTATATAGAGATATACACATAATATTTATAGATATATACACATAGTATTTAGATAGAGATATATGCACATAGTGTTTATATAGAGATATACACAGTATTTAGATAGAGATATATGCACACAGTGCATATATATAATGCAAATTATATATATCATATAAATTATATATATAAGCGTATCCATATGATATATTCATAAGCATAAACATATATATTTGTATCTATTTATATAGTTACTTTATATATATTTATATATTTACTTTTAAATGTTTATATACTTACATACAATTTTATCTTACATATCTGTATTTATATTTGCAAGTATGCGTGCAGTTTGGATAGAGGTACCGCATGTATAGATAATGTATATTTTGCTCTAGGAGTGGCTTGGGGTGTTGTCCTTGGACCGTTGCTGGTTTCTGTTTTCCCAGAAACTCGCTCTCAAGCTGACTTGTTCCAACAAAGCCTGCTCGGGCTGTGCCCTCTCTCCTTAAATGCCTCCGACCATATGCAAAAATATGCAGATTTCTATCCCTTCCTGCCTCCAAGGAATGGGATTGCCAGGCAAATGCATGCAAGGGGAAAAATGCAAAGAAAAAGGTGCAATTAAGCTGTCGAAAATAGGTGGGTTTGCGATTAAGCTATCCCCCAAAGGTGTTGCCATTAAGCAATCAGAAAATAGGTGCTTGGGAAATTAAATTATCCAAAAAAAGGTGTTTCTCCAATCAAGCAATCAAAAAGGAGGTTCTTGCAATCAAGCTATCCAAAATAAGTCTTGCAATTAAGTTATCTGAATGCAGGTTTTTACAAAAAAAAAAAAAAAACACTTTTAATTTTTTTTTTATTTTATTTTTTTGCAAGCTATGGTCAGGATGGAGGCAGAGCCTTGTGCAGCCTTTGTTGTTGTTGTGTTTTTTTTCTTTCTTTTTTTTTTTTTTTTTTAGCGTTGTGCAGGAAGAGAAATGTAAAAGCGGTTCTGACTGCTCACCGCAGAAAATCGAGTACAAAACTTTCCATGAGGTCAATGAGATCTGAAGGCAGAGTAACAACGAACAGCAAAATGGACTGGTGGTGCTTTTTCCCCAGTCCTAGGAATTGCCAGTTGCTCCATGCAGTGGAGGCTAGGTCAAGCTGGCATAAGAAAATAAAATTAAACATCAAGATAATACATATACATATATAAATTTGCTGCAGAAAATAGGCAAGGAAAAAAAAAAAAACCCTCTCTGCCTCTTCTGGTGCAAAAGTTATGGGATAAATTACTTGGCATGGAAGAAAAAGTGATAAATTAAAATCAAAACCATCCCCTTCCAGCTTTTGGGTTACACGCAACCGATGCCCAAGCTGTATTCCAGGGAAGACCCACCAAATATCACCTTTCTCCTCCTTCCCTGACTATCCGCTGGTACGCGTTGGCCTGCCCCCCGTTAAAAAAAACTTATTTAAGGGCTTTTATTTTGTCTTTTGTCACCGCTCTGCTCTCCTGGCAGCTCAGCACCGCAGTGCTTGCTGCGATCGCTAAAGCCAAAAGGTGTTTCTGCACCTCCAGAGGTGCGACCTCCTCCTGCCTCGAGGCCGTCTGCCTACCTGCCAGCCTTCAGTTGAAGGGAAAAGGCTGTAGGATATATCTATATACCTATAAAAAAAAAAAAAAGATGAAAAAAAAGCCATTTCCTGGCACTGGACGCAGGCGCAAGAAGGTTGGTCATAACGCAAAGGTTGCCCGGGGACTTTGCCACTCCTGGGACGCTTCTGCAGGCTGGCGAGCTGGCCATGGCTGGGGAAATTATTTACGCCGATTTAAGGCAGCTCGGAGGGGGCTCTTCGCCTGCCGAAAGGTGTCACAGTAAGTGCGATTTTGGGCGGTGGGTGCTCACAGCAAGCTTCGTTTCCTCCAGGAAGAGCTGGCGCTTGGGTCCGCTCGCGTCTTGGCCAAGAAACACGGCCAAACGCCGGTTGGGTTGCGGGGTTGATCCCGGTTCATGCGGGCAACGAAAGGAAGGAAGGAAAGAAGGAAGGACGGGGGAGAAGGAAGCTTGCAAACGGCCAGAGCTTGAATGATTTCGCTGCTGGGGCTGCTCTCCCCGCAGCAAAAATCAGCCCTGACATCAGCGGATGGAAGTCGAAGCTTGGTGAAATGTGCCCAGGACCCTGGTGAAGAGGAGGTCTGGAGGGACCCAAGTCCCACCGGCCAACATCTGCTCTAAATGAGGCCAATTTCCCAAGGGTTCAGGTCTGTCCCCGCTGCTCCTGAGGACCCCCACCGCCTCCCAGAGCACCTGGAGGTGACGGCCTCACTTCCAAGCCCAACCTCTGTACCTAGCCTCCAACAGGAGCAAAGCCCGCCGCCGGGACTCCTTCCCCACTGGGACCCACTGGTGCAACTGGGAAGCCGCAGTCCGGCTTCTCCCCATCCCCTCCAAGCTCCTGGAGGCTTTGCTCCAACCAAAGCTGCCCCACGGCGAGCAGCAGGACCCACGCAAGGAGGGTCCTGGGGTGGGAGATGTGAAGAGAAGGTTGTGATCGTTGGGTTTTCACTTGTTTTATTTTGTTTTGTTTTGTTTTGTTTTTTTCCGTGGAAGTAGCAAAGTAGCCGCCAAGTTCTGTTCAAACAGAGGGGCTCTATTTTATTTTATTTTATTATGATATGATATGATATGATGTGATATGATATTAATTTATTTTATTGATGTATTTTATTTCATATTATTTCATTTCATATTATTTCATTTCATTGTATTTAAATTTTATTTTACAAGAAAGTACTTTCTGAACAAAACCACGGACTCTTTCAGCTCCCGCTGCGTGCCCACGGTGGCACGGAGTCCTCCTGAAGCTGAGCGGGCTGGGCTACCTGGTGCTGCTGGTGCTGGTGGCGGTGCTCAGCGTGCAGGGTGAGTAAAACCCGCTCGAAAACACGTCCAAAACACAGCGAGCACAAGGGAAATTGTTCTTTGGTTGTATTTTTTTTCACCAAGGGGAGGTCAGGGTTTTGTCCCAGTGACCATCTCCATTTGGAGGGGGAAAATTTTGCCCCACAAGATGCATCCAACAAGAGTAAATCCCCTCTGAAAACAAACCAACAAACACAAAACCACAAAAAAAGTCTTTTAAAGCAAGGGTGGAGGACAGAAGCAACATTTTAATGTTATTGAAGAAGTTGGGTGCAATCATGACCAGAAAAGGAGGTTGCACAATAGCTTGGGGAACCCCTCAGCCCTGCTCGGTTTTCACGGCGTTGCCCCCAAACACCCTCAATCTCACCCCAAAATTTTGCCTCTAAGTTTTTCAGAAGGCATCGACGCCTCCGAGCGCTCCGCAGAACAAGAGTGAGGCCGGGGGAAGGAGCAGGATGGAGGCGTGCCTGATTCCCTCCCTGCTGCACTACGTCTGCCGCTGGAACGGCTCCGCAGGTAACCCCTTCCCCGGGGGGGGTCCCCGGGGTGGGATGGGTGCCCCTGGGGGGCTGCGAGCCCGGCTTGGTGTCGATGAGCATGGCGAGGAAGAGCTCGTTTTGCTGATCATCTCCAGCCTCCGTGGGCCTCCTGGAGGAGGAGGCACCTCTCCACCTTCACCCAGCTTGCCCCACCATGGTCCTCCTCGTGGTGGATGGGTGGGAAAAGCGGGCAGGAAAAATTTGGGAGGGGAGACAGCCCCCCTCCCAGTGCCTCTTGGCTCGGTTGAGCGAGACCTTGAGCACTTTTTGGGGTGTCTCACGGCTCCGTCTCCTCTCCAGGCCACGGGGGCTGCAAGCTGTGCCCCCAGTCTTGGCAGCTTTCTGGGGACCAGTGCTACCAGGTTCCCAAATCGACTGGGACTTGGATGCAAGGCAAAACAGACTGCGAAAGTCGGGGGTCCCATCTGGCCGTGCTCCGAAACACCGCTGATATGGTAAGTACAGAGTGGAGAAGGCTTGAAAAGGACCCAAAAGTCCTTGGTTTTGGTGGGTAGAGGGGCAAAAACTGCCCCAAAGCTGCTGGGTGGTGGCAGGAGGCTTGGTAGCTCCAAGCCACCTCATGCTACGAGGTGGGAACGGGGCTGAATCACCACCTAAAGGGCTTTGGAGGCCTCTTCCCACCTTTGGCACAGGAGGAAGGAGGGACACAGAGCTCGGGGGGAGCCTTTGGTGTCTCAGGCTCTGAATTTAAGCTCTTTCCACCCACCGAGCTGCCTTCAGAGCAGGCAGCGAGGCAGCACCCAAGGTACGGGTGGTGTTTAGGGCCCATCTCTTTGAGGCTGAACCAAATGGGTTCAAAAAGCCGGCTTTGCACCCCAACGAGCCTCTTGCTGAAGGCCCTTGGAAGCCACCGCTCCTCTCCCATTTCCCAGGAGCACTTAAATGAGGGGATCCAGCAGGGCAGCAAGGGGAAGCTATCTGTGTGGATCGGATTAAAGGCATCCAACAACACATGGAAATGGGTGGACAACTCCTCCTTCGACGCCACCACGTGAGTACAGCTGCAACCCGCAGTGTGTGGAGCAGCTTTGCTCCATTTCAGCCCCAAGATCTCCAATATTTGGTGTCTGCGACAGCCTTGTAATCCCCCGGCAAGGCTTTATAGCCCAACAGTTGGCTGTACGGAGCACTGTAAGCCAACATCTCATCACACGTATATAGCCAACGTGGTTTTAATGCCCTGGGCATGCTCCAGTGGAGGAAGGAGCCAGATGTTAGTGCAAGCACAGCAATGTGCACGCGCATCTGGGCAAGCCCGCAGCAAGAAGCCACCTGGAGCCCAGTGAGACAGGCTGGGGGAGAAGCTCCCATTGCCCCCTCTCCCAAGAGGAAAAGGAGCTGCTTTTGGGTGCTGACGGTTTTGGTTCGCAGGTTCAGTTCCCTTTGGAATGTGGCGAATGGCTGCGCGACCTTCGTAGACAAGAAGCTGAATTACGATGGCTGTGAAAGTGACCACAATTGGGTTTGCCAGAAAGAACCTTTCCATCTCCTTTCAAAGACTGCAGGAGACGGAGACCTATGCAGTGCCTGCACCGAAAAGCCCAGCCTGCAGGATTCTTGCTGCTAATATTTGGGCTGAAGCCCACCCTCCTCATTACGGCTCTGCGAGGAATTTCAGGGTTTGAACCCAACCAAGCACAACCGAGAGTATTAGTGTAGGCTCTGGTGCAATTAGCTTCCAATTTATATTTTTTTTATTAAAACATCCATCCAAATATGTACATCCATACTGTATCTGTTCCAATCTTACCTTGTCCTTCTTCCAATAGGAAGTGTATAGTAAAAAAATAGCATAACTCCATAGCATATCAGATTCGCAGGTTTCAGGTTTATCGTTAAAAACATGGCTTTTGCAAGTGTAGAAAAATATAAAACGATTTTCTGCTGAACAATCAGAGAAAGAAACAGGAGTGTTGCTGACTTGAGTAGAATCATAGAATAGAATCAGAGAATATTCCTTACTCTGCAGGCCCCACACAGGTCTACCCAAAAATTCAGACCATATGACTAAGAGCACAGTCCAAACGCTTCTTAAACCCCAACAGGCTTGGTGCAGTGACTGCTTCCCTGGGGAGCCTGTTCCAGTGTGCGACCACCCTCTCGGTGAAGAACCTCTTCCTGATGTCCAGCCTAAGCCTCCCCTGCTTCAGCTTGACACCGTTCCCGCGGGTCCTATCGCTGGTCACTACAGAGAATAGATCGGCGCCTGCCCCTCCACTCCGCCTCCTGAGAAAGCTGTAGACCGTGAGGAGGTCTCCCCTCAGCCTCCTCTTTTCCAGGCTGAACAGGCCCAGTGACCTCAGCCGCTCCTCATCCGTCTTCCCCTTCTAGGCCCTTCACCATCTTTGTAGCCCTTCTCTGGACACTCTCCAACAGTTTTACGTCCTTTTTGTACTGCGGTGCCCAGAGCTGCACACAGTGCTCGAGGTGAGGCCGCACCAGCGCAGAGTAGAGCGGGACAATCACTTCCCTCGACTGACTAGCGATGCGGTGCTTGATGCACTCCAGGATATGGCTGGACCTCCTGGCTGCCAGGGCACCCTGCTGGCTCATGTTCAGCTTGCTGTCAACTAAAACACCCAGATCTCTCTCGTCGCTGGACACTACATAAGATTGACTGAGCCTGCAAGAATCTGAGCAGAAAGGAAACTCAGCAATACTGTTGCTGCAAAGAAGCAGATTTAAGTAAGTTTTTACCAATTTTTGTGCTATTTTATCTTGCGGCACTGGCACAAGCTTTATGTTTGTGGAATCTTTTATTCGGGGTAAATCTTTTGCCTCCAGAGGACGTAGTTGTTGGGTCTGCTGCAGATCCAGTATTTCTCCGTGTGGCAGAGGCCTGAGCTGATCTTCTCCTGGTTTAGGTACGCACAAGGGCCACCTCCTCGCACCACAAACCTGCAACACAGACACTCAAGAGTGAGCAGAAGGGAGGGAAGTAGGAAAACTACCCTAAAAACTGGAAGAAAAGCCGGGATTTCCTCTCCTGGGAAGGTCAGAAGGGGCAGTGTTCAAGGTTTAATAGGGGTTCAGCGCGCAGCATCCTTGGTCCACCCAAGCTTCTCGTGGAAAACCAGGGCTGCGGTGACAGAAGGTCCCCGTCCCAAAAGAGGCCATCCCAGACCCTGTAAGAACTCCTGCCCTAATTGCCAACCCGAAGCACCCAACCCCAACAGGCGGAGGGACTGACCAGGTGTTGAAGGCTGTGCCGTTGGTCCACCTCCACTGGCCGTCGCCATCCTCGTGCAGCCCGAACCAGTAGTTTGCTTCGCCCTTGTAGCGCATGATGAAATCCTTTAGAGCAAAAAATCAAACAGGTTTTAGGTGATCCCGTCTTCCCCAAACACAACTCACCCAGGTTCCACCTCCAGGCTGCAGAGCACCTTGCAATAGGAAGGTGATTTCATTTGCGAGATGTGAATATTCTACAGTTTCACGGAAAAAGCAAGCTCCCTGAGGGCAAAGCTCAGGACAGCACGCAGCTGGATGTAGGGAGGGAGTTTTGGAGAAAATAACGTGATACTGCTCATCCCCCAGCGCGGACTGGTGCTTTTGCCAGGGCATCTTGTCCTGGCTTTGTCAGTGGGTGAAATTTGGGGGAAAATGGGTTTTTGGTCTGGTCCCACACATTTTCCACACCAGAGCTGGCATGGGGGCTTTTGCCCAGTTCTCACCAGTTCCTCCTGGCTGTCTATGGAGGTCAGGGAGGCTTCCAAGGCCTTGCAGTTTTCCAAGCTGGTCTTCCAGTTGGTTTCATTCTCTGAGAAATAGTAGCACTTGCTTTGGAAGCCGATCCACGTGGCTGGGCACACGTGGGAGAACTGGGGATGTGGTGAGTGAGACTGCAGCTGCACAACTGGAAAAGAAGAAAAATGAGCAGGTGAGATGCACGGACAGCCACAATAAAAAATAAAATAAAAAAAATATATAAATAAAAAAAAAATTGCATTTTTTTAATCATACATGTTCCCCTCCAGCAAATGTAGGGGGGTTGGGATGCGCCATGATGGGGCACCCCCGTGGAAAGGTTGAGTAGAGCCTGGTTTAGCGGACAAAAGAGGGTGCCCCATGAAGCAGGCTCAGTGCTATGCTTGGGGGGCTTCTCATCCTGCTGGGAAAACCCTGGAATTCCCCGCTCCATCCCCAGAACAGGTCCCTGGCCCATCTCCTTGTCGTGGGGATGCTCCAGGGGGACTCACCAATCAAGGCCGCCAGCAGAACGAAGACAAGGAGACTCAGCACCACACACAGTGGAGTGAGGAGCCTTTGTACATGACAACATTTCCTTTGCATCCCATGGGGGCTGAAGTCTGGTGGAGAAGAGAGCAGGAGATGTGGGCTGGGTCTTTCCACCCCCCCCCATTTGCCCGTTTTCTGCTGGATCCACGGTTGATCCTACAGCCCTCCCCCCCTTGGGATAGGAGCTCCCTTCTTTGAGGTCCTCCAGATGGATTTAGAGGTGGCTGCATGGTAAAATTCAGAGCCTGTCCTCACCCACTCAGAAACCCAGTCCAGTGCCATCCCACCAGTGCCCCACCGGAGCGAGATCTCACTTTCCCCCAGCATTACCCCATTTGTATTGTTTTTCCTCATCTCTTGGAGGGCTCAGCACTTCTTCTTGGTCGGGGTGTGTTTTTTCTTGGGCTCCTTTCCCCATGGCTGGCAAGGAAATGTCGTGTCTCACTAATCACATCCACGTAACCAGTGCTCTGGCAGCAACTGCCTCAGCACACTGCAATAGCAAGGAGAGAGTTGAGTGTTGGGGGGCCGGGAAAGCCCCGGGTGTGAAGAGTTGTGGGGATCTGGAGCGGACATGGCGAAAACGTGGGTGGGGAGAGGGCTCGTGGTCTGCTGCAGGGGAATGTAGAAAGGGTGAAACGATGGGAGAAAGGGAGAAAGAAAGGGAGGAAGAAAGGCAGAAAGAAAGGCAGAAAGAAAGGGAGAAAGAAAGGGAGAAAGAGAAAGAAAAGAAAAAGATGAAGAAAGAGAAGGAAAAAAAGAGAAAGAAAAGGAGAAAGAGAAAAGAGAAAGGCAGAAGTTTAAACTGACTTTAAATACTAAAAGAAATTAAAACAAAAATACTGCCTATCAGCACTCAAAGCTCAAAGGGAGTTGAGCTCTCTGTGACATAACGCCCTCCCCAAGTGACTTCAGCCCAGCAAGCAAGCAGGAAGCTGAATTTAAAAAAAAACAGAGGAGGAAATAAGCCAGCAGCTGGTCTTGCTGACATTCTTGGTTTGCAGCCATCCCTTATCTCAGTTCCCCCTGCAATGTTTTCTGAGCAAAGGGCATGCTGGCTGCTGTTCAAACAGAGCAGCTCTTGTGCCACAGATCTTTGGCACTGTTGTTGGAAAATAAACAAGGAAGGACTCTGCCCCACCTGGATGATGGATTTATTGTAAAACCAAACATCTAGGAGTAAGCTCTTAAGGAGAAAGGGTTTGGTTTCGAGTGCATACAGCAGCACGCAGGGAAAAATTGCAGGAGGAACATTCAGTGCTGGGGGTCGTGCTGGGAAATAGAGTTTTGGAAGAAGTTTTAGGATTCAGTTTGGCAGGGGGGAATAAAAAGTGGTAATAAGGGTGGGCTGCAGGCACCCCAAACTCCGTAAGACAAAGCGTGGCTCAGCTTCAAAGTTGGCTGGCGTGAGCTAAAACCACCCAAACCCAACTGAGCACTGCTTTGAAAACCAAAAATGTCAGCTTCTGAGACAAATAAGGAAACCGATAGCTGCATGCTTTTGTTTCTCCATTTCAAGAGAAGAGCTTCTCATCTTCTTTTGGTTAGGCTTCCATTTTGTTAGAACTGTAAAATTAACCAAAATTCCCTTGAAAAAAACAAACACGTTGGTGGGTTTTGCACCCTGTAGACTCAAAGCAGCCTGGGCTTGTACCCAGGTTTTATCCCTCTCCCCCCAAGTCTGCTTTTTTACTTCAGCTCCCCCCAGGTTATTAATTACACTGATCAATATTATTTTTTGCTTCATTTCACCTTTATTCTTCTTTCCATTCCCTCCCAGAAAAAGCACAAAGAAAGCAGCCAGCTGCTTTAGCTATATAACTGGGAAAGCCCTCCCAAAATAACAAACAGAAAGAAAAAAAAACAGCAAAAACAGATGGAAATGTTTAAAAACAGCTTAAAAAAAAACACCTAGGAGTTCTAAACATCTAGTAGCAGAAGCTTCAACAAAGCCAGCTGAAAAGGAACAATTTGGGCAATGTGGGGTTTTTTTTTTGGCTGTTCTCACAGAAATACATGAGTGGCATGCGAGCTCACTGGGTGTGCCGTTTTGGCATTAAAAAAAGAGAGAGAATGAGAGGAGAATGAGAAAAAAAAAACAGCACAAACGCAAAAAGAAAGGCGAGAAAGAGACAACGAGGGTGGAAAAACGGGAGAGGGCAAAGGAACAAAAAAAATCTTAAAGGAAAAAAAAGAAAGAAGATGGAAACCTGCCCTGCTGGCCGTTCCTTCCCTCCCCATTTCAGCCCCTAGCCGAGCGTTGCTTGCTCAGCTGGCCCCAAATTTTGCTGCTCAGATGTGGACTTACCCTAAATACAGCCTCTCTGCACCTGGGAGCTCATGTCACCCTGTTCCTTGAGCAGCGCCATGTAACAGCGAGGGAGGGGCAGCACTCAGCCTGACAAGAGCTGTTGCAGTAGGAACGCCTTCAGAAACAATCCTCTGTTGACTGATAAGGCTAAAGAAGTCAAACCCTCACTGGTTAGCGCTTGAACTTCTGTTACAGATGTTTTCCTGTTGACAACAGAGGAAGGAAAGCAACCTTCTGTTTTTTTATTTTTTATTGAAAACACCCAGTGGGGGGAATATAAGGCCCCCGTGGGGGGAATATAGGGCCCCCGTGGGGGAGTAACGCTGCATGTACTTATACAATACAACGTTTTTTTGTCTGAGCTGGCTTGCAAAGGTTTGCAGGCAAAGTGGGGGCCGTGGTAATGTGGCTTTGACTCACCTCTTCCTGGGGCAAAACTGAAGTTTTTGAGGGTGTTTGAGGTCTGGTTGGCTGCTCACAATAACCTTTTGTCCCCTCAAAACAGGATTATCTTTTTTTTTTTTTTTCTCACTTGTGGGTGGAGAGGGCAAAGGGGAGATGGGGCAATGATGACTCCCAGGAGATCAAGATGATTTTCCCCCTTGGGATGTGCAAACACATGGTTGGAGGCTCAGAAAGGGGAGCCTGTCTCCATCTGTTGTGGGTTTACGTGGCAGGGTTTCGGTAGCAGGACTCCATGTCCCAAAGGGCGTAGAGACCCATACAATACAGCCGAGTCTCTGCACATTTGGGGAACTTGAAAGACCCTGCCAGGAGCACGAGGGATGGATCCGATGGGGAAAAGTGTGCTGGGGAAGGGAGGATGAAACCATCTGGGCAGCAAAGAGTTAAATGGGCGTGATTTCCACAGCACTGAGCAAGAAAACCACAACATTTCGGGGAAACGGTGGAAAGGAGGCGGAGCAAGCGGCCGTGTGCATTCGTGCGCCCTTGGCTGACGGTTGCTTTCCGTTCAGATAATCAAAGAATCAATCATCAAGGCGGGAAAAGACTCCCAAGATGGAGGCCCACCTGCCCCCCTGCCACCAATGTCACCCACTAAACCATGTCCCTAAGCACCACGTTCAACCTTTCCTTGAACACCCCCAGGGACGGTGACTCCACCACCTCCCTGGGCAACCCGTCCCAATGCCTGACCACTCTTTCTGAGAAGAAATGTCTCCTCATTTCCAACCTGAACCTCCCCTGGCACAACTTGAGGCCATTCCTTCGGGTCCTATCACTAGTTATCTGTGAGAAGAGGCCGACCCCCAGCTCCCACACCTTCCTTTCAGGTAGTTGTAGGGAGCCATAAGGTCTCCCTGCCCAATTCCCCAACCTGTCAAGGTCTCCCAGTACCGACCCCTGAGGGACCCCACTAGATACAGGCCTCTAACTCAACTCCATCCCATTGACTACGACCCTCTGGCTTCTTCCCTTCAGACAGTTCACCTCAGTACCCCATCATCCAGACCACACTTCCTCAGTTTAGCTGCTGAGATGCCATGGGAAACAGTGTCAAAGGCTTTACTGAAATCAAGACAGGCCACGTCCACTGCTTTACCGTCATCTATCCACCCAGTTATGTCCTCATAAAAGGCTGTCAGGTTAGTCAAGCACAACTTCCCCTTTGTGAAGCAAAGCGGGCCTACAATGCCTCTAGTGTTAGTTTTATTTGTGATGTATTTAAAGAAGCCCTTTTGTTGTCCTTGACCCCTCTCGTAAGGTTTAATTCTAGGGAGGCCTTAGCTTTCCTCGTTGCCTCCCTACAGTATCTGACAACAGCCTTATATTCCTCCCACGTGACCAGCCCCTCCTTCCATCACCTTTAGACTCTCCTCTTCCACTCAAGTTTGCCCAGCAGTTCCCTGGTTAACCATGCAGGTTAACCTGCCTGCCTCCTGGCTCTCTTTCCTGACTTCCTACCTGTTGAGATGCTCTGATCTTGAGCTCAGAAGAAGCAGTCCTTGAATGCTAACCAACTATCCTGGGCCCCTTTTCCTTCAGGTACCCTGTCCCACGGGATTTCCTCTAGCAAATGCTTGAAAAGGCCAAAGTCAGCCCTACTGAAGTCCAGAGTTGCGATTCTGCTCGATACTCTGCTCCTGCCACATCAGATCCTGAACTCCACCATCTCATGGTCACTGCAACACCTCCCTGAGCAACCTTTTCCAAGTCCTAATCACCCTTTCTGAGGAAAAAATGTCTCCTAATTTCCAACCTGAACCTCCCCTAGTACAACTCGAGGCCATTTCCTCTAGTCCTGTTGTTAATTATCTGCGAAAAGAGGCTGACCCCCAGCTCACCACAACTTCCTTTCAGATAGTTTCAAAGAGGATACAGCTCATCATGGTAGTTGCGTAGAGGATATGGCTCAGCCTTCCACAGAATTTCCAGCATCCGGGGGCAGCTTGGCACTGCCAACCCTTTGGGATACATTTTGGTGCTTTCCCCCTCTTTTCGCTGCATTTTTGCCCACAGGAAAGCTCTCCACTGGGGCATTGAGAGCACAACCATGTTCGTTTCTCGGGAAAGGGGGACCGCACTGGTTTTAGGGCCGGGGCTGAATCCATCACCTGCTTTGAGCTGGCTGAGCCCAGCCAGGTTTTTGAGCTTCCCACAAAGTATAGGGGGAGAAGGACTGAAAGCTGCTGGAGTAGGATCCCCATCCCACCTCCTTTCTGTGTCACGGACACACAAGATCCCATGGGGAAGGTGCCAGGATAGATCTCAGCCCACCACCCTGTGGGAAGGGGCACGAAAACCATTTCTGCATGGGCAGATGTGACAGCAAAGCCATCGGTAAATGGCCACAGGTTTCTTGCCCTGGACCAGTTGGTCTAGGACTGAAAAACGAGCCCTTTGTGGTCATTACACAGGACACGACTTCAGGTCTTGCTGCTCTCATTCTTGTTGCAAGAGCAGCCAACGTTCATTGAAAGCTCCACCACGCCACTTTAGAGCCACCTGGTTGAGCGCAGAAGGAGGAGGAGAGCTCCCAAATCAAGGCCCTTTCACCTTGAGCATCCAGCATTTTCCATCTTGAGCTTCCTCACCTTGCACAGAGGTAGGTCTCCAACCTCTTTGTGGTGAGGAAGAGCCCCCAGGACCCCAGCACCCTCCCAAGAGAAGGCATTGTCCCGGCACCCCAAAATCCATTCCCACCGTGGTCATTCATTTAACATTGCCCCTGCAAAATAAGCACAAAGCACCCAGAGACAACAAGAACCGTGCTCCTCATCCCAGACACCCCTTGGCATTGCAGATTGCTCCCTAAAGTCCCCCAAAATGTATTATTATTTTTTTCCCCAGGCACGTCCCAGCACCTCTGTGGTTAAAGGCATCTGTGCTGCTGCTGCCAAGTCTCCTCCCAGTCTCAGCCATGATTGTTCGTGGCTTTATGTGGACTTTACGTGGACTTACCCTAAGAGCAGTGTGTCTACTCCTGGTGTGTTTTGAATTCTTGCTTTGCTCCAATTCAATGAATGAGAGGAGTAGACACTGCTTGTGCAGGAGTGTCTCGTAAGAGCAAGGGGAGGGGTATCGCTCAGCCTACGATCCTGCAGAAGAGCAGTATTAGTAGGAATGCCTTTCTTGACCGACAAGGCAAAATGACTCAAGACCTCACTGGCTGCCACTTGAACATATGTTATAAATGTTTTCCTATTAGCAGAGGAGAAAGGAAAACATCCATGGTTATGAGGCTTTGACTCACCTCTTCCTGGGGCAAAACTGAAGTTTCTGAGGGTGTTTGAGGTCTGGTTGGCTGCTCAAAATAACCTTTTGTCCCCTCAAAACAGGATTATCTTTTTGTTTGTTTGTTTGTTTGTTTTCTTGTGGGTGCAGAGAGCAAAGGGGAGATGGGGCAATGATGACTCCCAGGAGATCAAGATGATTTTCCCCCTTGGGATGTGCAAACACATGGTTGGAGGCTCAGAAAGGGGAGCCTGTCTCCATCTGTTGTGGGTTTACGTGGCAGGGTAACCTGAACCTCCCCTAGCACAAATTGAGGCCATTCCTTCGGGTCCTATCACTAGTTATCTGTGAGAAGAGGCCGACCCCCAGCTCCCACACCTTCCTTTCAGGTAGTTGTAGGGAGCCATAAGGTCTCCCTGCCCAATTCCCCAACCTGTCAAGGTCTCCCAGTACTGACCCCTGAGGGACCCCACTAGATACAGGCCTCTAACTCAACTCTGTCCCATTGACCACAACCCTCTGGCTTCTTCCCTTCAGACAGTTCACGGCCCACCTCACTACCCCATCGTCCAGACCACACTTCCTCAGTTTAGCTGCTGAGATGCCGTGGGAGACGGCGTCAAAGGCTTTACTGAAATCAAGACAGGCCACGTCCACTGCTTTACCGTCATCTATCCACCCAGTTATGTCCTCATAAAAGGCTATCGGCTTGGTCAAGCAATTGTCAAGCCCTCTTCTCACTGTGTTTTTGCCCATTGGAAACCTCTCCACTGGGGCAGTGTGAGCACAACCATGTTCGTTTCTCGGGAAGGGGACCGCACTGGTTTTAGGGCCGGGGCTGAATCCATCACCTGCTTTGAGCTGGCTGAGCCCAGCCAGGTTTTTGAGCTCCCAAAAGATATAGGGGGAGAAGGACCGAACGCTGCTGGAGTAGGATCCCCATCCCACCTCCTTTCTGTGTCACGGACACACAAGATCCCATGGGGAAGGTGCCAGGATAGATCTCAGCCCACCACCCTGTGGGAAGGGGCACGAAAACCATTTCTGCATGGGCAGATGTGACAGCAAAGCCACAGGTAGATGGCCACAGGTTTCTTGCCCTGGA
The DNA here is from genome assembly GCF_013377495.2 of Cygnus atratus. NCBI lineage: Eukaryota > Metazoa > Chordata > Aves > Anseriformes > Anatidae > Cygnus > Cygnus atratus. The sequence continues at coordinate 52,036 of NC_066394.1, forward strand.
CCAGTTGGTCTAGGACTGAAAAACGAGCCCTTTGTGGTCATTACACAGGACACGACTTCAGGTCTTGCTGCTCTCATTCTTGTTGCAAGAGCAGCCAACGTTCATTGAAAGCTCCACCACGCCACTTTAGAGCCACCTGGTTGAGCGCAGAAGGAGGAGGAGAGCTCCCAAATCAAGGTCCTTTCACCTTGAGCATCCAGCATTTTCCATCTTGAGCTTCCTCACCTTGCACAGAGGTAGGTCTCCAACCTCTTTGTGGTGAGGAAGAGCCCCCAGGACCCCAGCACCCTCCCAAGAGAAGGCATTGTCCCGGCACCCCAAAATCCATTCCCACAGTGGTCATTCATTTAACATTGCCCCTGCAATATAAGCACAAAGCACCCAGAGACAACAAGAACCGTGCTCCTCATCCCAGACACCCCTTGGCATTGCAGATTGCTCCCTAAAGTCCCCCAAAATGTATTATTATTTTTTTCCCCAGGCATGTCCCAGCACCTCTGTGGTTAAAGGCATCTGTCCTGCTGCTGCCGAGTCTCCTCCCAGTCTCAGCCATGATTGTTCAGAGCATCCAAGGCGAGTTCTGCCCATGCCAGTGGGGTGCTGTTTTCTTGCTGGACTAAAACCCGGTTGTTTTGCCCCAGAAAATTATTGCGTGCCGTGTTGTTCCTAATCTCTCTTCTCCCTGATTCCTCCAACGCTGCGTGAGTGGGGATGTTACAAAAGGTGTGGATCAGTGATCGGTGTGCTGAGAAACCTTTTTTTTTTTTCCTTTCTAAATACTCCCCCTGCTCTAACCACTCCCCCTTGCTAATGACGATATTTAGGAGGAGTGGCCAAAAAATAAAAATAAAAATAGAAGCGCACATTTCCATTGGAAACAGCCATCTGTGCGTTTGCAAAAACACATATTTTCTTCCAGCTGAAGCTGTGGGCAGCTCTTGGAGGCACAGGAGCTCTGCAGAACATGCAGCACACGATGAGAAGGCATTGGAAGCTTTCCATCAAATGCCATATATTCAGACCAGAGAAATGCTTTTAAACCAGCAGATAAACAGAGCACCAAATTCCTCTGCAGTCAAGGCAGGAGGTGTCTCTAGAAATTTGCTTTTTGTTTTCACAGAATCACAGAATTATAAGGGTTGGAAGGGACCTCAAGAAATCATCAGGTCCAACCCCCATTTCCTTCAAAAATGACAAATTTTGCAAGAAAGCCATCTTTCAAAAATTTTTTTTATTTTTTTTTAAAGCTAGAGCAGCATCACTTCACACTTGGCTTTGAAAGAGCACCTTTAGGTTGGCCACAGACTGGTGAAAACATCACTTTTATGGAGAAAAACGTTTTTTGCACGTGCTGGGTGGCAGCTTTATAGCTGGTTTGCTCCCTGCAAGTGTAAATGTATTTTGCCCGGCTAAATTCCCCTGCTCCCTGCCCTTTGCAAACCCAAACCTGAATTTTAATCCGCTCATTTTTGAAGTTTTCCAGAGTTGGGACCCATGCCTGAAGGGAGCTTTGGCCCAGCTGGAGCAAAGCTTCTGTGATCCAGAGCAGGAGTAGTATTTGTGTAGTACTCCCTCTACCGGAGAAAATAAGATAATAATAATGTGTTTTGGGTTCGGAAAGGTTGTGTTTGAGGTGGTCGAATAAAAAGGGGGTTTGTAGGTTAGTTTTGGGCAGCTCCAGCCCCCAAAGAGAGGGGATGGATCAGGAAAGATGGGATGGGCCACTGGGATGGACCAAGCCCTGGGTTTTGGCTGAAGGATGGGGTATGGAGGAGGAAACTACTTACAAAAAAAAACCCACATTGGATGCAAAATCATTTGAACCAAAATTTTGGGTGTTGAAAGGACACCTAGAAATCCCCAACATGAATTTGCACAGACACAAAATGTAGGCAAAGGGTAACGGGATGGACGCATCCTTTCTGCTGCGCCCTGGGATCCCTGTTTGGGGCTGTCTGGTAGAGAATGATGATTTCTCGTCTGCTTTGTTTGACCAAAAAACATCCTGCAGAGCAAAACCACATCCTCCACTGCCTCGTAGAGCAGGAGGGAGAGCAGGGCTTCAGTTGTTTTCCCCAGCCTAAGAGGGGACGAGAAGGGTCTGGGGGGTCCGTGCCGCGATGATGGGAGCCGTCACCTAGTTGGCATTGGTTGGTGAGTGAAGGTGTTTTGGATTTTGGGATGGGTGGCAGTAAAAGTGGGAAAAGTTGCAGGTTTTTCACCCATTTCTTCCCCAGGAGCATTTCTCCAGCTGGTTCACCGCCACCAACCATGGAGGCTTGTGCAACCCCTTCTCCATGAAAACCTCCTCGCAGTCATTAATTCCACCAATTTTTGTCCTTTCCACCCCAAACAGAGGAGATGTTTCCACCACTTTGCTCTGCAACCCTCGTACAAGCTAAGTGCGTGTGTCGATCTGCTCGAGGGCAGGAAGGCTCTGCAGGAGGATCTGGATAGGCTGGAGCGATGGGCTGAGGTCAACTGTATGAAGTTCAACAAGGCCAAGTGCCGGGTCCTGCACCTGGGGCGCAACAACCCCAAGCAGCACTACAGGCTGGGAGATGAGTGGTTGGAAAGCTGCCTGGCCGAGAAGGACCTGGGAGTACTGGTTGATAGTCGGCTGAATATGAGCCAGCAGTGTGCTCAGGTGGCCAAGAAGGCCAACAGCATCCTGGCCTGTATAAGAAGCAGTGTGGCCAGCAGGTCTAGGGAAGTGATTGTCCCCCTGTACTCGGCTCTGGTGAGGCCGCACCTCGAGTACTGTGTTCAGTTTTGGGCCCCTCGCTACAGGAAGGACATGGACGTGCTCGAGCGAGTCCAGAGAAGGGCGACCAAGCTGGTGAGGGGTCTGGAGAACAATTCTTACGAGGAGCGGCTGAGGGAGCTGGGCTTGTTCAGCCTGGAGAAGAGGAGGCTCAGGGGCGACCTTATCGCTCTCTACAGTTACCTTAAAGGAGGCTGTAGTGAGGTGGGGGTTGGTCTGTTCTCCCACGTGCCTGGTGACAGGACGAGGGGGAATGGGCGAAAGTTGCGACAGGGGAGTTTTAGGTTGGATGTTAGGAAGTACTTCTTTACCGAAAGGGTTATTAAGCATTGGAACGGGCTGCCCAGGGAGGTGGTGGAGTCGCCATCCCTGGAGGTCTTTAAAAGACGTTCAGATGTAGAGCTTAGCGATATGGTTTAGTGGAGTACTTAGTGTTAGGTCGGAGGTTGGACTCGATGATCTTGAGGTCTCTTCCAACCAAGAAATCTGTGTCTGTGTCTGTGTCTGTACTCTTTGCTCTGGAGCAATAGTTGGGGTGGAGAGGCTGCGACGTGAGCTTGGATGTCTCAAACCTGAATTTGGTTGACAAATCCAGCAAGGTTCGTTGATGAAATCATTACATCCAACCATTGTAACAAGGTGGCTCTTCACTGCCCATATTCCCAAAGACTTTTGCTGAAGAAATTTATGGAAAATGTAAATTTTGCGCCTCCAAAGCCCCAGCCATCTAAATGAAGGGAGATGATAGGGGTGATGTTTGGGGTGAAGCATCTCTTCGTGCTTGCCCAGTATTTGTGAGAATAGGAGAAAGGGAGAAGAAAATGCAGGAATAAAATAATAAAATAAAATAAATAAAATAAAATAAAAAATTAAATTAAATTAAATATAAAATAACATGAAGGTGCTAAACTATGGGATGAAAAGGAGCAAAAATAAATCAGAGCAAAAAGGGATGCTAGGAATTAAAAAACAGAATCGTAGACTACCCCAAGTTGGAAGGGACCCATAAATGAAAATAAAAAATAAAAATAGGAAGGAAATTTCATCCTGGCTTGGATGTCTTGCTGCTGCAAAGTGCTTCAGCATGAAAAGAAATTTGCTCGGGGGTTATTTAAAAGAGAAAGCACAGAATCCAAGAGAAACCAAGAAAATTCAAAAGCCCAGAGGCAGGAAGAGCTGAGGACAGGGAGGTTTGGGGTTTGATGGCTTGAAAATTAAAGACACAAAACAAAACGAGGTGTTGATCTGTTACACCTTGTGGATGAGGTTCTGAAAAGGTGCTAAACCACAGGCTGCTGCAGCTGGGGGGGACGACGACGACGACACATTTTTGCAGCACTTTTGCAAAAAATGTTAGAGAGGGAGCAGCTGTGCAGATTCTACCCTAAAGTCTATTTCATTTTATTTATTTTCGCTAAAATACCCATCTCTTATACCTGTCCCTGGCTTGCAGAGGTGCTGGAGGCCAAGGGACTGAGCACTGGTGGCTTCTGCTTCTTCTTCCCCCCCTCCAAGGTTTTATCCTCACCTCCAAAGGTGGGAAAGGGAAAGGTAGTGATTATTAAGTGAAATTTTGGGGATAATTGCATGGAAAAGGGAATTATGCTCATCCCTTAGAGGATAGAGAGGTTTGCCTGGAGGAGACAGGAGCTGAATTAAAATTGGGGCTGCAGCAAGTGGTGGAAGGGTGTGGAGACACAGTGGGGGCGAGCAGCACCTGTTACCCCCCCCAGTCCCCTCCCCAGCAAGGTGCAGAAACCTCTATGCAAGAAGATAATTGCATTAAAAAATAATAATAAACGAGATGAAAGCCCTGCCCTGCCCCTCCTCTCCAGGCAAAGAAGGGGTTGCTATTGCTTTTTTAATGTTTTTTATTTTGATATTTCTTTTTGCCTTTTTTTTTTTTTAATTTAATGCTAATTAAACAATATGCCCTTCCTTTTGCACCTCTCAGAGGCTGCTTTGCTTTCGGAAACCACTTTTTGTGGGCGGCCGCAGCAGGTCGGGGAGCAGAGGGTGGCGGGTGAGGCTCAGTCACCCAGCGCCGCTTCACCCAGCTTAAACTCCTGGAAAAAAATAATTAAAAAAATAATAATAATTTCATTTTTCTGCCCCTGGACCTGGCTCTGCTGCTCCCTGGGGACCACCGGCGATGGCGGTGACAACGGTTTACACCAACCTGGAGGTGCCACAGGGTCCCAGTGGCACCCCGCAGCTCCCAAAGCCTCCCGGTGAGTGGATTTGCTTCGTACCCATGGGTGCTGGGGTCCCTCTGGGCTTTGGTCCCATATCTTTTGGGGGAGGTGGGCTGGACGCCCACGGTACTGGTGGTGTCCCTGATGCCACCCTGGAGCTGCTGGGCCCTAACAGGGGGAAAACACAGGGAGAAAAGGGTTTCTCCCAGCCCAAATCCTCATTTTCCTCGAGGATGTTTGCTGCCCACCTCCGCTAAGGCGCAGAGCTGCTGCACGAGCAGATTTCTTTTCCCCAAATCTCTCAGAAACGAGGAGGGAGGGAAATGTGCTGCAAGGAGGATTTCCCCCGAGGACACCGCTACCTGCAGAGCTTTTGCACGCTCCCCTTTCTTACGTAGCTCAAGGGCTTCTGCAGGCGGGGTGCAACCGAGCAGAAATTGTGGCTTTGAGCACCCCAAGGCTTAATTTTGGGTCCTTCCCTTGAGCCAGGACCCCCCAAACCCCCTCCCAGGTGCAGCACGGGGTGCAGAGGAGCTGAGCTGCTGCTCATCCCCTCAGCCAAGCGAGGGAGGCAGCTTGTGGGTGTTTTTTTTTTTTTTTTGCTTCTCACCTCCCCTCCAAGCCACCTTGGAGGATGCAGGGCGAGGGGGCGGACAGACGTGACCGTCCCCATGACGTGGGCACCAAACCGAAGGGCGTTAAAACAGGGCAGGGACAGCGACGATGCAGTTTTCGCTCCCAGTACAGGTCCCATTGCAGGTCGCCGGTGGTACTGGGCGATACTGGGAGCCGGATGGGTTGGGGCCGCCGTCCTGGCGGGCATCGTGCTGTGGCTGCTGCAGCGACACGGTGAGCGGCGGGGTGCCGTGGGGTGGGGGGAAAACAAATCAAATCCCCCCCAAAAGCCATGGCAGCTCCGTATTTTGCCTGTATTTAGAGCAAGAAAACAGCTCCTGGCCCCACCAGGCTGGTTTTTTTTGTGGGTTTGATGCCTGTGCTGCCACAAATCCCTGCTCCCCCAGGCAGCACCTTGCTCCATCCCACCCCAAGGGTGGCTCCGCACAAGGGTTTCACCCCGCTGCTTGCAATCCTGGGGTCAAACCCATCCCGCCCCCCAATTTCAGATGGAAACGGCCTCAATCCCACTGGCTCATGCTCCTGGGAACCCTGCCCGGGCAAGGGCACCTCCAGCTCCAACCGCTCCCTGAACTGCTTCCAGCTGCGGCTCAGAGAGCGGCTGTGCGAGGCCGAGAGCCACCAGGCACCAGGTAGCCCACACTGTTAGGGGGGTGCTGGCTTGCTTTGGGCCCCTCCACGCAGAAAACGGGGCACGACGGCGAGGGAAAGCCCCCCTGGACCCCTCCATCCTGCTGCTTTCCCTCCGTGTTGTCACCTTTATCCCTCCCCTCTCCATGCACCCCTCTTTGTACCGTCAACCTCTGCTCCTACCCCTCCAGCCCCAGCTTTCGCCCCCAGTTCTCATAAAGATTTTTTTTTTCCCCTAAAACAAAAACACCCAGGGGGTTGAGAAAAGCTTGGGAGGGTGCTGGGGAGGGGTCCCCCAGCTTTGCCCCTTACCCAGCTCACGTCCCCAACCCCTGCCCCAGGTGCCGAGGGCTGCTGGCTCTGCCCTACGGGCTGGCAGCCCTTCGCAACCAAATGCTACTGGGTTTCTGCAAAAACCCTGCCCTGGAAAGAGGCAGGAGATGACTGCAAGGACAGGAGGGCAGAGCTGATGATGCTGAAGAGCGTGGAGGAGAAGGTAAAGGACCAAAGAGAAAGCATCGTGACCCCGAATCGGATATATTTTTGCAGCTGATGCTGCCTGCCCGAATTGCAGAGACAACCGGCTGCCAGGGAAAAATAAATAATAATAATAGAGGGGGGAAATAATAGTAATAAAGTAATAAAATAATAATAGAAGGGGGAGAAAAGAGGGGTGAAGGGGGGGAAAAAGGGAGAAAAAGTGGGGGGGAAGGGGGAGAGGGGGGGAAGAAAAGGGGGAGAAGGGAGGAAGAAAAGGGGGAGAAGGGAGGAAGAAAAGGGGGAGAAGGGAGGAAGAAAAGGGGAGAAGGGGTCCCCCTCCTCTTTCCCTAGGATTTCATCGGGGCCATGAGCAAAGAAATAACGGGGAGCTGGACGGGGCTCAGCACCATCCCGACTCAGGGCGAGGGGTGGACGTGGATGGATGGATCCCCTTTGCAGGATGATTTGTGAGTTGTTCCTGAGCCCGGTGCAAAAACACCCATCCCGGGGGAAATTTGGGTTGCTCACCCCATTCCTCAACAGCAAACTCCCCCAGAAATCCTTCCAGAGCTGGTGGGGAGCAAATGAAATTTGGGCAATGCGGGTCCACAGCCCCCAGCTACTTGGCAAGGAGAGGAAGAAGCGATTAAAGCATTTTTCCTACGTATTTTCCCTGCAATTTCAGGCAGGGAAATTTCAACTAGTTAAAAAAGGAGATGCCCCAATCTGGGATACTTTGCAGCTGGTGTCCTGCTGTAGCCACAGTGACTCTGATATTAAAAAAAAAAAAAAAAGAGCTTTTTGGAGAGATAAATATTTATTATACAGAGCAGAGGGTGCGTGGGGAGGAGAAACGAGTGATTTTTTGTGGGGCAGAAGCTGGAAAATTGCTTTCTCTGGAGAAACAGGAGGCAAACGGGGTGGTACGCTCCAAGCTGAACAGCTGACTTGTTTTAAGGGTCTTTTTTGGGGAAAAAAAATCTGATGAACTGAAACATTGCTGCTGGAAGCAGCATCCAAGCGCTTTTTGTTGGGCTGATTAAAATCGTGCTTACGGTGCTCCCCAGGCTGCAGGTGATGGGGGAAAGGAGGGTGAACGCCTGTGCATCGATGTGGAAGGGGCAGCTCCGCTCCCACATGTGCAGCACGCTGTTGCATTGGATTTGCCAGAAAGAGGCCACCAAGATTTAAGCACAGCTTCCCCCAAGGGAGCCACGACAAGGCACAAACGAGATGGGACACGGCACCGGGATGCCAAAAAGCAGCTCCAGAGCTTTGAGGCTGGTGGCTTCTCCCAGCTCTGCTTCGTTCCTCCGCTTTCCCTTTCTCCTCCTACCTCTGAATCCCCCAAACAAGGGCACCAAACCCTCAGGATTAAGCTTCAGAGTGCTGGACAAATATTTTTTCCAAACCTCTTGGATATTGCCAAGTCTCTCTGCAACTGCCACAAAGACATGAGTGGTTGAAGGATCCTTTGGTCCCAGAGCTCCACGCTGTTGCTTCGAGGAGTTTCTACTTCTGCAAGCTGAAGTTAAAATAAATTAAGACTTAATTTTTTAAATAATGTACCGTCAGGAACCCTACATAAGGGGGTTTAATGGTAGCAGCTTTCTCTTCGTCATCTTCACGGTGGAAATTTGGAGGCGACTCCAGGACACAGGAGGATGCTGCAGGGGGCAGCTCAGGGCTCTCCTCCCCTCCGCGCTCCCCTGGGGCTCTTCAGGGGGTGGCTGCAGACCGAATACTTCAGCTGGGAGCACCAGTCGCTGCTGACCCCGTCGAGGTTGATGTAGGCACATTGGCCATTGCCCCGGATATCGAACCTGCACAGAGCAGCAGCAGAAATCAAGGGGCTGAGCATCTCCCATACAAGCAAACGGTGCTGGAAGGGGCAGGAAGAATCCTTTCCAGCGGACAATGACCCCCATGCAAAGCCAAATCTGCCTCCTTCCACGAAGGAAGGAATATTTTTGGTTGCTCGATCCCATATGGGTTCATCCAGGGATGCCCTCTGCATCCACAAGCTGCTTCGCGAGGACCAAGCATTAGAAAAAGGGGTGGTTAATTGCTCCCAGCCCATTAAAAAAAAATAAGAAAAAGAAGCCAGGACGTACAGGTTGTTGAAGAGAGACCCGTTGAACCATCTCCAGGGGTTGGATCCCTCCCGTTGCAGACCGACCCAGTAGTGCAAAGCACGCCCATAGCGCAATAGGAAGTGCTGGAAAGCAAAAAAGAAATGTTGTGCCCATCTTCACCTTACACCCTCCAAGGAACCCCACGGCTGCTTCCCAAAAAGCCACCCCAGCACCCGGCAAACCCCTCATTTAACCAAATCCTCCTGGCTGTCGATGGTGGCCAGCTGGGCTCGTCGGGAAAGGCAGAAGCTCTGGCTCCTGTTCCAGTCGGCCTCCTCCTCCACGAAGTAGAAGCATTTCTCCCCGAACCCGATGCTGTTCCCTGAGCAGCTGAGAAGGATGGGAGAGGGGCAGGACGGACATTTCCTGGCTGGAAATAAGCAGGAGGAGTTCTGGTGAACACCCTTACCCGGTGTATTTTAATCGGTGGTGATGATTTGTGAGGTCCAACCCCTCGTGTTAAAAAAAAACCACGTTCATTTTCACTTCTCATTTTATTTCTGTCATTTTCATTTTCCAGTCCGCATTCAAAATATTCTTTTTTAGCTCCAGAAGCCACTCGGGGCTGAAATAAACACCTCCTTCCCTCTCCATAAAGGTCTTTCTGCAGCTTCCTCCTGGAGCTGAGTGTTTTGGGGCTGTTTTGGCCCCTTTAGGGACAAATTTTGCCCCCTTCCAGGTTTTCCCATGGCATCCCACGCCCAGCCCCTGCCCCATGCTCACCGCTGGGTTTTCTAAAGGGGAGGAGAGGATTTTGGGGGGGGCCACCTCCATCCTCTTACCCGCCAGGGCAATGACGGCGATCAGCAACGCTGCCACGAGCACGGTGACCCCGATGGGGACCATTTTGTCCTTAAGGCACTTGAGGCTAAAAGCTGGAGGGAGAACAAGGCAACAGAGCGCGGAGGAGAGGCACGGTCAGCAAACACAGGGTGCGAGCGCCTCCAAGAGCCCCCCCGAGCTCCCCACTGCCCCTCTATTCCCCCCAGCACCTGAAAATACACCCAGAAAGCACACATCAGGGGGAAAAGGCTCAGTTCAGAGGCTGCCATTGGCCTCCGAGGTTTTTCAGTGCTGCCTGAGCTCATTGCATCACCTCCATCCCCTTCGAGCTCTGGAGACGGGCATTGCACCCACACCCACAGCTCGGGCCAGCCCATGCCTCTCACAGCTTTCCCTTCCTTACGCCCCTCTCCCCAGCTATTTTAATTAAATTAAATTATGCCCACGTAGCCCTAAGTCCTGCCACGACCTCCAGAAGCACCGCGGCGTCCCCAAAACAGGACCGGTGCTCACTCATCTCCTTCGCTCCTCGGCGCGGGGGCATCATCGCAGCAGCGGGGTCCTCACCTGCACCAAAGCCAAGGGGCTGGTAAGGACGTGGAGGAGCCCCTCTACCTCCTGCCTGGCCCCGTGAGCAGGATCTGGCCCCACACACCCCTCTGCACCCATTGGGGCCAGCCCAAGGGCGGCAGCAGCAGCTCATCCCCTTATTCTGGGGGAGATGGAAAGCAGACAGGGGTGGATGCATGGTTTCCACGTTCCTGCTTCAAAGGGGGGCTTGAGGCCATCGCTTCCAAGCCAGGAAACCATTTCAGCACCTTCTGTTTGCCGTGGGGAAGTGCTGTCTCGATAACTTCCCCATTTCTTCAACGTTTTTTGGCTCCAGCCCCCACTCCACTTGACAGCCCACCAGAACCCACTTGAGCAACGTAACCCCAAAATCCGAGCAACCCCCAAACCACCCATTGCATGCAGGGCAGCCCCCTAAAACCCCTAAGAAAAGGGCACGGGGGTTATTTACCTGCATCAGGAAGGGCTTCTGCCATCCTCAAAGTCCCTTTCTTTCCTGTTCTGTTTTCGTTTTTTTTTCCAGCCAGTTCTTGTAAAAAAATATCCGAAATGCTATTTTAGGCCCGGACATGCCATTTTCTTAAAGTCCGTGGGAAAACATCCTCATTTCTTGCTGCTTATATTTACTCCAAGCTTTGTTCAACCCCACAGGCTGCGTAAAATGTCCCAGCTCACAACTGAAAATACATAAATAAAAAGAAAAGCTAACAATAAAACAAGAAACCCACAGATGAAGCCATTGCCACCGAATCATTTCCATCTGAAAAAGAGCTCAGGCTCTTTAAAGGAAGAGCCTGCAGGTGTGCTGAACAAAGCCCAGCTGATTATTTTGTGTAAACGGAGGCAAAACACTGGGTAGATCCAGACCATATGGTTGTTTTTTCTCCTTCAGTTCACAATGAGAATTTTCCAGGCAAAACCAGCCTGGCTCTTTATTTCGAAAGGGAAGAATAAAAAGTTGTGGTTTTTTTTTGTTGTTTGTTTTTTAATTGCTCCATTTTGGATAAAGTTGGACCTAGGCAGAGCTTTGCTGCCTTACAGCAGCTCTTTGCCACCCTCCTCAGCACCAACTCGTCCCCAAAAGCCAAATTGCTCCTGCCCCAGACTACAGCTTGGTGTGTTTTGGAGAAAAAAAAAAAAAAAAAGGCAATAAAGGCTGTTTTCACATCAGATAGGATGCTGAAATCAGTAGGAGCAAACTTTGGTCTCAGTTTCATGGCTCCAGTGGGAAGAGAATTTACTGCGTGATCCAGCAGCACCCTCAACGAACACATGGCAAGGAAAACAAAGGCTCTTTGTCCAGGGAAGAGGAATCCAAGCAAAAAAAAAAAAAAAAAGAAAAAAAAAAAAAAAAGAAAAGGACAGAAACCCCATGCCTGGTTGTTTGGTGCTGAAGGGCAGCTCGGCTCCATCAGGCTGCTCCCGCTCCCCATCTTCAAGGGGATGAGGGAGAAAATAGGATGAAAAGAAAGCTCAAGGGTTGAGAAAAGGAGAAAGGATCCCGATTACCAACACAGCAAAAACAGCCTCAGCACAGACAGACTGTAATTTATCGCCTGCTAATTTATTGCCCGCTAATAACAGACTGCAGCAGGGAGGACTAAAAGCAAAACAAAACCAAATTTCGCCCTATCCACCCTCTTCTACCTGCTCCCCATGAGCTGGGCAGGGGAATGGGGTTGAGGCTGGTCCCTGACTCTTCATCATTGCTGCTCCTTCGTGGGCACCCCCTGCTCCCCAAATCTTGCCCCGTAAGCTCAACACAACAGCTCGGATAAGCCAAATCCACCCAGCAGCAGCAGCCCCGTGCCCAAATCATAGCTCACCCGCATCCTCCAGCACATTCTGCAGGCACTCCCCTTCCCCCCCCCCATTAAATTCAATTAGCTGCTGGCAAGCAAATGGTGGTTTAATAAATTACTCCAGCTGGTCACTGTGCAGCTGCACAGGTTAACTCCCCTCTTTTGTTTATAGCTCAAAAAATCCCTGGAATTAGGCTCAGCCATCCTTTGCCCAAACCTCGCGCGGCTCGCGTCCCTATAGCTCACCGCTTGGTCCAAGGGAAGGGCAGCACGTGCAGGTATCTGGAAACCCAATTTCAGCTCCCCGGCTCTTCGACTCAAGGCTTTTCGACCCTCTACGGACCAGCTGGAGGCTTTTCAACCCCGTGCCGAGACGTGGCATTGCCACAGAACTGAGTGGACAGAGGCTGGGTTTCCCATGGGGCTTTGAGCCCTGTTGCCAAAAATGTAAAAAGTTCCTGAGGATGGCAGCACAATCTGCCCACAGTGGTTTTTTTTTTTCTTTTTTTTTTTTTTTTGCAGCTCCATGAAACTCCTACAGAAAAACAGCAAAGACTCTGCAGTGTCTGCTTAGAGAATAAAAATCAGCAAGTGCGGGGTGTTTGTGGCCGTCTCTGAGTCATGGGCACAAAACAACTACTCTCTGCCCCCACCAGCATCAGAAAAAAAAAAAATGGTTATTTACATTATTTGGCACTGCTGGTGCCTCTCTGTCTCAGAGGAAAACACAGGAAAGAAGACAGGAAAACAAAGCTGCTTCTGGGCTTGACAGCCAGAAATAAGCAGGCAGAAATGAGATGTTTTGTACTGGAAAGCTGATGTTTTTCTCTCCTACGACAGCTCATAGCAGCAGCCTCCCATTTATTTTTAGCTCCGCGGGGTCAAAGGAAAAGATTTTCTTAAAGAAAAAGGGTTCTCTAAATATTCACACTCATTACTGTGCAAATTCTCATGCCCAACAGCAGTCTGCTGGAGGTAATGAACCCTTGCAACCCGGCTGGTTTCAATCTCCCTTCCCCCCCCCCGAGCATTTCTCCCCATCGGATCCATCCCTCGTGCTCCTGGCAGGGTCTTTCAGGATCCCCAAATGTGCGGAGACTCGGCTGCATCACACGGCTGCTCCAACCGTTTCTCTCCATAAAAGTGATGTTTTCACCAGTCTGTGGCCAACCTAAAGGTGCTCTTTCAAAACCAAGTGTGAAGTGTTGTTGCAAATGCGCAGGTGGCTGTTTCCAATGGAAATGTGCGCTTCTATTTTTATTTTTATTTTTTGGCCACTCCTCCTAAATATCGTCATTAGCAAGGGGGAGTGGTTAGAGCAGGGGGAGTATTTAGAAAGGAAAAAAAAAAAAAAAAAAAAAGGTTTCTCAGCACACCGATCGCTGATCCCCAGCTTTGGTAACATCCCCACTCATGCAGCATTGGAGGAATCAGGGAGAAGAGAGATTAGGAACAACACGGCACGCAGTGACTCATTGGGGCAAAACAATGGAATTTTGGTGCAGCAATGAAACCACACCCCACTGGCACGGGCAGAACTCGCCTTGGAGGTTGTGGGTTAATCATGTCTGAGACTGAGAGGAGACTCAGCAGCAGCAGGACAGCCGCCTTTAACCACAGAGGTGCTGGGACATGCCTGGGGAAAAAAATAATAATACATTTTGGGGGACTTTAGGGAGCAATCTGCAATGCCAAGGGGTGTCTGGGATGAGGAGCACGGTTCTTGTTGTCTCTGGGTGCTTTGTGCTTATTTTGCAGGGGCAATGTTAAATGAATGACCACGGTGGGAATGGATTTTGGGGTGCCGGGACAATGCCTTCTCTTGGGAGGGTGCTGGGGTCTTGGGGGCTCTTCCTCACCACAAAGAGGTTGGAGACCTACCTCTGTGCAAGGTGAGGAAGCTCAAGATGGAAAATGCTGGATGCTCAAGGTGAAAGGACCTTGATTTGGGAGCTCTCCTCCTCCTTCTGCGCTCAACCAGGTGGCTCTAAAGTGGCGTGGTGGAGCTTTCAATGAACGTTGGCTGCTCTTGCAACAAGAATGAGAGCAGCAAGACCTGAAGTCGTGTCCTGTGTAATGACCACAAAGGGCTCGTTTTTCAGTCCTAGACCAACTGGTCCAGGGCAAGAAACCTGTGGCCATCTACCGATGGCTTTGCTGTCACATCTGCCCATGCAGAAATGGTTTTCGTGCCCCTTCCCACAGGGTGGTGGGCTGAGATCTATCCTGGCACCTTCCCCATGGGATCTTGTGTGTCCGTGACACAGAAAGGAGGTGGGATGGGGATCCTACTCCAGCAGCGTTCGGTCCTTCTCCCCCTATATCTTTTGGGAGCTCAAAAACCTGGTTGGGCTCAACCAGCTCAAAGCAGGTGATGGATTCAGCCCTGGCCCTAAAACCAGTGCATTCCCCTTCCCGAGAAACGAACATGGTTGTGCTCACACTGCCCCAGTGGAGAGGTTTCCAATGGGCAAAAACACAGTGAGAAGAGGGCTTGACAATTGCTTGACCAAGCCGATAGCCTTTTATGAGGACATAACTGGGTGGATAGATGACGGTAAAGCAGTGAACGTGGTCTATCTTGATTTCAGTAAAGCCTTTGACGCCGTCTCCCATGGCATCTCAGCAGCTAAACTGAGGAAGTGTGGTCTGGACGATGGGGTAGTGAGGTAGGCCGTGAACTGTCTGAAGGGAAGAAGCCAGAGGGTTGTGGTCAATGGGACAGAGTTGAGTTGGAGGCCTGTATCTAGTGGGGTCCCTCAGGGGTCGGTACTGGGAGACCTCGACAGGTTGGGGAACTGGGCAGGGAGACCTTATGGCTCCCTACAACTACCTGAAAGGAAGGTGTGGGAGCTGGGGGTTGGCCTCTTCTCACAGATAACTAGTGATAGGACCCGAAGGAATGGCCTCAAGTTGTGCCAGGGGAGGTTCAGGTTGGAAATGAGGAGACATTTCTTCTCAGAAAGAGTGGTCAGGCGTTGGGATGGGTTGCCCAGGGAGGTGGTGGAGTCACCATCCCTGGGGGTGTTCAAGGAAAGGTTGGACGTGGTGCTTAGGGACATGGTTTAGTGGGTGACATTGGTGGTAGGGGGGCGGGTGGGCCTCCATCTTGGGGGTCTTTTCCCACCTTAATGATTCTTTGATTAACTGAAGTGAAAGCAGCCAAGGACGCACAAATGCACACAGCCGCTTGCTCTGCCTCCTTATCACTGAGTTTCCATGAAATGTTGTGGTTATCTTGCTCAGTACTGAGCAAATCGCACCCATTTAAGTCTTTGCTGCCCTGATGGTTTCATCCTCCCTCCCCCCCCAAGCATTTTTCCCCATCGGATCCATCCCTCATGCTCCTGGCAGGGTCCTTCAGGTCCCCCAAAAGTACAGAGACTCGGCTGTATTGTATGGGTCTCGATGCCCTTTGGGACGTGGAGTCCTGCTACCAAAACCCTGCCACGTAAACCCACAACAGATGGAGACAGGCTCCCCTTTCTGAGCCTCCAACCATGTGTTTGCCCATCTCAAGGGGGAAAAACCATCTTGATCTCCTGGGAGTCATCATTGCCCCATCTCCCCTTTGCTCTCTGCAACCACAAGAAAACAAACCAACAAACAAACAAAAAGATAATCCTGTTTTGAGGGGACAAAAGGTTATTTTGAGCAGCCAACCAGACCTCAAACACCCTCAGAAACTTCAGTTTTGCCCCAGGAAGAGGTGAGTCAAAGCCTCATAACCATGGTTGTTTTCCTTTCTCCTCTGCTAATAGGAAAACATTTATACCATATGTTCAAGTGGCAGCCAGTGAGGTCTTGAGTCATTTTGCCTTGTCGGTCAAGAAAGGCATTCCTACTAATACTGCTCTTCTGCAGGATCGTAGGCTGAGCGATACCCCTCCCCTTGCTCTTACGAGACACTCCTGCACGAGCAGTGTCTACTCCTCTCATTCATTGAATTGGAGCAAAGCAAGAATTCAAAACACACCAGGAGTAGACACACTGCTCTTAGGGTAAGTCCATGTCTGAGCAGAAAAATTTGGGGCCAGCTGAGCAAGCAATGCTCAGCTAGGGGCTGAAATGGAGAGGGAAGGAGCAGCAAGTCAGGGCGGGTTTCCATCTTTTTTCTTTCTTTTTTTCCTTTAAGATTTTTTTTTATTCCTTTGCCCTCTCCCGTTTTTCCACCCTCTTTCAATTCTTTGTCTCTTTCTCACCTTTCTTTTTGCGTTTGCGCTGTTTTTTTCTCATTCTCCTCTCGTTCTCTCTCTTTTTTAATGCCAAAACTGCACACCCAGTGAGCTCACATGCCACTCGTGTGTTTCTGTGAGAAGAGCCAAAAAAAAACCCCACGTTGCCCAAATCGTTCCTTTTCAGCTGGCTTTATTGAAGCTTCTGCTGCCTCAAGGGCTGTGTGAATTTTCTTGCAGATGTTTAGAACTCCTAGGGTTTTTTTTTAAGCTGTTTTTAAACATTGCCATCTGTTTTTTTTTGTTGTTGTGTTTTGTTTTGTTTTGTTTTCTGTTTGTTTCTTTGGGAGGGCTTTCCCAGTCTCTCTTCTAGCTAAGGCAGCTGGCTGCTTTCTTTATGTTTTTCCTGGGAGGGAATGAAAAGAAGAATGAAGCTCATACCAGTGCCACAAGATAAAAGCACAAAAAATGGTAAAAACTTACTTAAATCTGCATCTTTGCAGCAACAGTATTGCTGAGTTTTCTTTCTGCTCAGATTCTTGCAGGCTTAGTCAATATTCTGTATTCAAGTGAGCAACATTCCCGTTTGTCTCTCTGACTGTACAGCAGAAAATTGTGTTTTATTTTTTTTCTACATTTCCAAAAGGCATGTTTGTAATAATGAACCTGAAACCTGCGAATCTGATATGCTATGGAATTGTGCTATTTTTTTACTATACACTTCCTATTGAAAGGAGGACAAGGTAAGACTGGAATAGATACAGTCCGGATGTACATATCTGGATGGATTTTTTAATAAAAAAAATATAAATTGGAAGCTAATTGCACCAAAGCCTACACTGATAAGCTTGGCTGTGCTTGGTTGGGTTCAAACCCTGAAATTCCTCGCAGAGCCGTAACGAGGAGGGTGGGCTTCAGCCCAAATATTAGCAGCAAGCATCCTGCAGGCTGGGCTTTTCGGTGCAGGCACTGCATAGGTCTCCGTCTCCTGCAGTCTTTGAAAGGAGATGGAAAGGTTCTTTCTGGCAAACCCAATTGTGGTCACTTTCACAGCCATCGTGATTCAGCTTCTTGTCTACGAAGGTCGCGCAGTCATTCGCCACATTCCGAAGGGAACTGAACCTGCAAACCAAAACCGTCAGCACCCAAAAGCAGCTCCTTTTCCTCTTGGGAGAGGGGGCAATGGGAGCTTCTCCCCCAGCCTGTCTCACTGGGCTCCAGGTGGCTTCTTGCTGCGGGCTTGCCCAGATGCGCGTGCACATTGCTGTGCTTGCACTAACATCTGTCTCCTTCCTCCACTGGAGCATGCCCAGGGCATTAAAACCACGTTGGCTATATACGTGTGATGAGATGTTGGCTTACAGTGCTCCGTACAGCCAACTGTTGGGCTATAAAGCCTTGCCGGGGGATTACAAGGCTGTCGCAGACACCAAATATTGGAGATCTTGGGGCTGAAATGGAGCAAAGCTGCTCCACACACTGCGGGTTGCAGCTGTACTCACGTGGTGGCATCGAAGGAGGAGTTGTCCACCCATTTCCATGTGTTGTTGGATGCCTTTAATCCGATCCACACAGATAGCTTCCCCTTGCTGCCCTGCTGGATCCCCTCATTTAAGTGCTCCTGGGAAATGGGAGAGGAGCGGTGGCTTCCAAGAGCCTTCAGCAAGAGGCTCGTTGGGGTGCAAAGCCGGCTTTTTGAACCCATTTGGTTCAGCCTCAAAGAGATGGGCCCTAAACACCACCCGTACCTTGGGTGCTGCCTCGCTGCCTGCTCTGAAGGCAGCTCGGTGGGTGGAAAGAGCTTAAATTCAGAGCCTGAGACACCGAAGGCTCCCCCCGAGCTCTGTGTCCCTCCTTCCTCCTGTGCCAAAGGTGGGAAGAGGCCTCCAAAGCCCTTCAGGTGGCGATTCAGCCCCGTTCCCACCTCGTAGCACGAGGTGGCCTTTAGCTACCAAGCCTCCTGCCGCCACCCAGCAGCTTTGGGGCAGTTTTTGCCCCTCTACCCACCAAAACCAAGGACTTTTGGGTCCTTTTCAAGCCTTCTCCACTCTGTGCTTACCATATCGGCGGTGTTTCGGAGCACGGCCAGATGGGCCCCCCGACTTTCGCAGTCTGTTTTGCCTTGCATCCAAGTCCCACTCGATTTGGGAACCTGGTAGCACTGGTCCCCAGAAAGCTGCCAAGACTGGGGGCACAGCTTGCAGCCCCCGTGGCCTGGAGAGGAGACGGAGCCGTGAGACACCCCAAAAAGTGCTCGAGGTCTCGCTCAACCGAGCCAAGAGGCACTGGGAGGGGGGCTGTCTCCCCTCCCAGATTTTTCCTGCCCGCTTTTCCCACCCATCCACCACGAGGAGGACCATGGTGGGGCAAGCTGGGTGAAGGTGGAGAGGTGCCTCCTCCTCCAGGAGGCCCACGGAGGCTGGAGATGATCAGCAAAACGAGCTCTTCCTCGCCATGCTCATCGACACCAAGCCGGGCTCGCAGCCCCCCCAGGGGCACCCATCCCACCCCGGGGACCCCCCCGGGGAAGGGGTTACCTGCGGAGCCGTTCCAGCGGCAGACGTAGTGCAGCAGGGAGGGAATCACGCACGCCTCCATCCTGCTCCTTCCCCCGGCCTCACTCTTGCTCTGCGGAGCGCTCGGAGGCGTCGGCGCCTTCTGAAAAACTTAGAGGCAAAATTTTGGGGTGAGATTGAGGGAGTTTGGAGGCAACGCCGTAAAAACCGAGCAGGGCTGAGTTGGGTTCCCCGAGCTATTGTGCAACATCCTTTTTTGGTCATGATTGCACCCAACTTCTTCAATAGCATAAAAATGTTGCTTGTGTCCTCCACCCTTGTTTTAAAAGCCTTTTTGTTTGTGGTTTTTGTTTGTTGGTTTGTTTTCAGAGGGGATTTACTCTTGTTGGATGCATCCCGTGGCATCCGCATGGGGCAAAATTGTCCCCATCCAAATGGAGATGGTTGCTGGGATAAAACCCTGACCTCCCCTAGGTGAAAAAAAAAAAAAAAAAAAAAAAAGAACAATTTCCCTTGTGGTTGCTTGGGTTTTACTCACCCTGCACGCTGAGCACTGCCAGCAGCACCAGCAGCACCACGTGGCTCAATCCACTCAGCTTCAGGAGGACTCCGTGCCACCGTGGGCATGCGGCGGGAGCTGAAAGAGTCCGTGGTTTTGTTCAGAAAGTACTTTCTTGTAAATTAAAATTTAAATACAATGAAATGAAATGAAATAATATTAAGTAAATCAATAAAATAAATAAATTAAATATGATATAGTAAAATAAAATAAAATATAATGAAATATAATGAAATAACAAAATAAATAGAGCCCCTCTGTTTGAGCAGAACTTGACAGCTGCTTTGCTACCTCCACAAAAACCAAAAAAAACAAGCGAAAACCCAACGATCGCAACCTTCTCTTTGCATCTCCCACCCCAGAACCCTCCTTGCGTGGGTCCCGCTGCTTGACGTGGGGAAGCTTTGGCTGGAGCAAAGCCTCCAGGAGCTTGGAGGGGATGGGGAGAAGCCAGGCTGCAGTTTCCCAGTAACACCAGTGGGTACCGCACAGCAACGTTATGGTTCTAGAAAATGGGGGTGTACTGCTGAGCACTTTGCTGTGCAAGGGGGTACCGTACAGCAGAGGTCCCCAAAATGCTTCCTTTCTCTCTCCTTTCTCACACTTCAGCCATCTCCAGCCCTCACGGAGCAATGGAACCACCTCTCTGGCATTTCCTCTGCTTGCCCATGTTCCCAATTCTGGTGCAAAAACCATTTTTGTTCCACGATACCGAGCTTAGCCCAAGGACACGTGCACAGCATCAGTTCGTCGCCTGTCCTGCTCAGACACTGAACGCTGAGGGGGGTCACTTGTTTTGTACACATTAGTAGTAGTGCTATTACCATTATTATTATTATTATCCTTTCTTTTCTGTCCTAATAAACTGTCTCTATCTCAACCCGCAGGCTTCATTTTGTTCTGATTCTCTCCCCCAGCCCAGAGAGGAGGGGGAATGGTGTGATCGAACCCAGCCTGGTGCTGACCCCCCCGTCTTGGGGTCTTTCGTGGCAGGTCCTGCAGTCAGGGGAAGGGACACAAAAGGGGAAGTGAGGGGGCCCGAGAGCATCCGTCACCCCCTGTCCCCTGTCCCGGGGGGTGCCCCAAAGTCCCTCTGCTCCTCTTCTTCAGGGCAAAAGGGTTTTGGGGGATGCAGCCGAGCCCGACGGCGGCAGGATGGGAGCGAAATGGGGGCGCCAGCAGCCAGCGTCTGGGTGCTGTGGGGTGTCCAAAAATCACAGGCAAGCGTCCCCCCCCAAGCCCCCTCTCAGTTTCCCCAGCTTGAGCGACTCTCTGCGACCCCAAGAGCTGCGCCACCCCGGTTCTTCCCCCTGCCAAGCAATCGCCACCCGGGGTATCCTCTCGCCACCACAAACCCGTGGTGGGGACGGAGGCCCGGACCCCGCTACCTGCATCCCGGAGGGGTCCCGGCCTCTCCGCAGCACCCCGCTCGCATCGCCTGTCCAAGGCCATGTAGCCATCCTCATCCTCCATGGCGTGGAGGAGTCGGGAGGACACGCGGCAGGCGGAGGGGACACGACGGGGTCCAGAGGACAGGAAACCAAAACGCTCAGAGCTGCACTGGTGAAGTGCGAACCGGCGGCGGGGCCGGAGCTTCCTGCCACAGCTCACGGCCGTTCAATGCCCCTGAAAGCTTTTGGGGTCACCAGCACCCTCGCCTGGTGTCCAGGGGAGGGGCACAAGATCCTCCTGCCTCCTCCAGGCTCACGGCCAACCCTTTTGTATCTTTTATTGTTTTACCCCATCCTTGTGTGGGCCCCGACAAATCCCCTTGATGTGCACAAGGCGCTTCTTCGTACTGATTCCAGTAAGAAAGGCACACATGCTTGAAAGCAGCTAAGAAAGTGTTTATTTTTTAATTACTTTTTTTTTTTTTTATTAACACCAGCATTTAATCCTGTCTTCACTGCTCTGCCAGGTGCTGGCAGAAGCCTTTGCTCAGCCCCTGCCTGTGCACAGCTTTCCTGCTGTGTTCTTCCAGGATTTTCTTGCAAAAAAAACCAAACCAAACCAAAAAAAAAACAACCAACCAACCAAAAAAACTGTTGTTTCTTTTTCCTGTTGCTACAGTGAGCCACAGCTACAGATTGGCTTTTCACACCGTGAAGAACCATCTTGATCAACTAGCAGTTGTTGTCTCCCCATCTCCCCCTTGCCCTCTGCACCCCCAAGGAAAAAAAAAAAAAAAAGAGAATCCTGTTTTGAGGGGAAAAAAGGCTATTTGGATATGCACCCTAAAGAATATGCGCCCTAAAGGATATGCACCCTAAAGGATATGCACCCTAGTGCCAACCAGACCTCAAAGAGCCTCAAAAACGTGAGTTTTGCCCCAGGAAGAGGGGAGTTGAAGCCACATTTCCGTGCTCCCCCCCTTTGCAGGGAAGTTTCATCAGTCCAGCTGAGAAAAAAATGCTGCATCCGGAGCTTTTGCCATTATTCTTCCCTCCCTCTGCCCCCGTGCCAGGGGGTGTTAAAAATCTTCCCGTGAGCTGGGTTTCTTCAACAAAAGTAACAGAGATTTGCTCCTCTTCCTCTTTTGACACCAGGATTACATCATTAACAGAACTCCAAGCGGCGAGCAGTGAGCTTTTGAGTTATTTGAGTTATTATTATTATTATTTTTTTTTGCATGCATGTCATGAGGGTGTTTATCTGTGCAGTCATGGCAGGGATTGTTTAAAGGCGACAGCTGACACATGGGACCATACGATCTCTGCTGCTGTGCAGCACGACAACTTTGTGACCTCAGGCTGTTGGCAGAGCCGGCCTTATATCTGCAGCAAGGCTCTGGTGGCAGCTCCTGAGAAAGGTGGCGGAGAAAGGACCTTCCCCGTGCTGGACACTGGCAGCTCCTCCCTCCAATTGAATTATATATTTAATAATAATTTTGTCGTAATAATTATTTTTTCTTTAATTAAATTATCCTTATCTCACTCCCTGAGTTGTTTCTTTCCTTTTCTTCTTCCCCTCCTCTTCTGAGGAGGGGTAGTGAGAGAGCGGTTGTGGTGGAGTTCAGCTGCCTAGCAAGATAAAACCAACACAAAGGGTTTGTGTCCCTGGTTTTGAGGTCAGAACTGAAGGTCGATGACTAAGGGGGGAACTGTGAGATGCAAGAGATGCTGGCTAACATCAGAGCTGAACGTGACCCAAACCTTACGGACCAGACCTGGGGCTGCCGTTCTCCACAGCAGATGGCAGAGCATCACCAACACCATGCTCTGTGTGTCTGAGCTGTGTCTGCCCTGTGCCAAAGTTTTCTCCTTTCCTCTGCGTCCCCCAGAGGAGCACAGCTGGGACAATTGACCCAAACCACCAGAAACCACGCTCCTCGTCCCCTCGAGTTCAGGAGCTGGGGAGCCTGTTCCAGTGCGTGACAACCCTCTCGGTGAAGAACCTCTTCCTGATGTCCAGCCTGAACCTCCCCTGTCTCAGCTTGACTCCATTCCCTCGGGTCCTATCGCTAGTCACTAAAGAGAATAGAAGGGTGCCTGCCCCTCCTTTCCCCCTTGTGAGGAAGCTGTAGGCGGTGATGAGGTCTCCCCTCAGCCTCCTCTTTTCCACATTAAACAGGCCAAGTGACCTCAGCCGCTCCTCATATGTCTTCCCCTCTGGGACCCGGGGAGCTACAGGCCTGTCAGCCTGGCCTCGGTGCCAGGAGAGGTGGTGGATGCAACAGAACATCTTGAATGCAATCACGCGTGCAAGACCACCAGGGGATCAGGCCCAGTCAGCATGGGTTCATGAAAGGCAACCATGCCTGACCAACCTCATCCCCTGCTACGACCGGGTGACCCGCTTGGTGGATGAGGGAAAGGCCGTTGGCGTAGTCTGCCTAGACTTCAGCAAGGCCTTTGGCACTGTCTCCCACAGCATTCTTCTGGAGAAGCTGTGTGCCCAGGTGGCCACGAAGGCCGGCAGCATCCTGGCCTGTAGCAGGAATGGTGCAGCCAGCGGGAGCAGGGAGGTGATCGTCCCCCCTGGGCTCTGCTCTGGTGAGGCTGCACCTCGAGTGCTGTGTTCAGTTTTGGGCCCTGCACTTCATGAAAGACATCTCAATACTTCACAATGGTGAAGGGCCTGGAGCAGAAGTTCTGTGAGGAGTGGCTGAGGGCACTGGGGTTGTTCAGTCTGGAGAAGAGGAGGCTCAGGGGAGACCTTATGGCTCCCTACAACTACCTGAAAGGAAGGTGTGGGAAGCTGGGGGTCGGCCTCTTCTCATACATAATTAGTAGTAGGACCTGAAGGAATGGCCTCAAGTTGCCCCAGGGGAGGTTCAGGTTAGAAATTAGGAGACATTTCTTCTCAGAAAGAGTGGTTAGGCATTGGAAATGGTTTCCCAGGGAGGTGGCGGAGTCACCGTCCCTGGGTGTGTTTTAAGGAAAGGTTGGACGTGGTGCTTAGGGACATGGTTTAGTGGGTGACATTGGTGGTAGGGGGACACGTGGACGAGCTGGTCTCGGAGGTCCCTTCCAACACTAATGATTCTGTGATTCTACGACAGAGCGTTGTGTTTGCCCCACGTTGCGTGACAAAAGGACTGTTGTGGTTTAACCCAGCCGGCAGCTCAGCACCACACAGCCGTTCGCTCACCTTCCCCCCTCCCTCTCTCTGGGATTGGGCAGAGAATCAGAAAAAAATGAAAGCCTGTGGGTTGAGATAGAGACAGTTTATTAGGACAGAAAAGAAAGGATAATAATAATAATAATAATGGTAATAGTACTACTACTACTAATGTCTACAAAACAAGTGATGCACAGTGCAATTGCTCACCACCCCGCTGACTGATGCCCTCCGAGCAGCCGGTCCCCCGACCCCGGCCAGCCACATCAGCGAGGTATCACCATTATTCTCCTCCTAAATCCCAAACACAGCACCATAGCAGCTACAGAGCGAGCACCAGGTGAGCATGTTTGGACTGAGAGCGAGTGACCTTGGGGCTCTGCAAAGAGGGCTGGCCCCAGCAGGGCCGTAGGGTTCTCGTGGGGATGTTGCCGCCTGCTGTTTCCATCAAGCAGCACCACTTGCTTACAAGGCATCGCTTGCTTACAAGTCACCCGCAGAAGCTTTTTCTACTCACTTTTTAAATCAGGCTGCGGATATACATATAAAATATTTATTTCCATATATTTAAATAAAACATGTTTACGTATCACAGAATCATAGAATGGCCTGAGTTGAAAAGCACCTTAAAGATCGTCCGGTTTCAACCCCCCTGCTCTGGGCAGGGATGCCAACCACTAGAGCAGGTTCTTCTCCCTCCCAAAAGGTGGCCCAGCTGAGGTGCATTTACACCAATGCACGCAGTATGGGTAACAAACAGGAGGAGTTGGAGGCCACCATGCTAGTAGGGAACCATGGATGTAGATCACAGAAGCCTGGTGGGATGATTCCCATGACTGGAGTGTGGCTGTTGATGGCTACAAACTGTTCAGAAGGGAGGAAGGAGGGGAGGAGTTGCTCCCTACGTTAGGAATTGGGTAGATTGTGAAGAACTGTGCCTGAGAAACAGCCATGACCAGGTTGAGAGCACATGGGTGAAAATCAAGGATCGGTCTGGTAAAGGACGTCTAGTGGTTGGGGTCTGCTACAGGCCACCTGATGAGTATGTTGGTGAGGCCTTCTTCCTTCAGCTGCAAGAACTGTTGGGCTCAGAAGCTCTTGTCTTGATGGGGGATTTCAACCACCCAGATATCTGCTGGGATAGCAGCACGGCAGGTTCCAGACAATCCAGGAGATTCCTGGAGTCTGTTGAGGACAATGTCCTGGTCCAGGTAATAGACGGACCGACACAAGGTGAAGCCTTACTAGACTTGGTGCTCATCAAAGTGGAAGACAGCGTTACAGAGGTTACGATTGCCTGGTGGCGACCATGCCCTGGTGGAGTTTGTGATCCTGAGGAATATGGGTCTGGCAAAATCAGAGTCAGGACCCTGAACTTCAGGAGAGCAAACTTCCTTCTGCTCAAGGCTGGGATCCCCTGAGAAACTGTCCCTAAGGCCATAGGAACGGAACATATGCACGTATATACATATAAATACATTCCACAGAATAACACAATGTTAGGAATTGGAAGGGACCTTGAAAAATCATTTAGCTCATGCATAAATAATGACAAGTGCCAAGGGGCACAACAAAGTGCAGTGTTGTCGATGCTCTTCCAGATGCTGTGGAGAACAGCAGCCCCAGGTCTGGTCCATAAGGTTTGGGTCTTGTTCAGCTCTGATGTTAGCCAGCACCTCTTGCATCTCACAGTTCGCCCCTTAGTCATCGACCTTCGGTTCTGACCTCAAAACCAGGGACACAAACCCTTTAAAGGATTGCTGGAGAGCATCGTCCTTCATCAATGAGAGGAGCCGCCAGTGTCCAGCACGGGGAAGGTCGTTTCTCCGCCACCATTCTCAGGAGCTGCCCCCACAGCCAGAGCCTTGCTGCAGATATAAGGCCGGCTCTGCCAACAGCTTGAAGTCGCCACGTCCTCGCCATTCAAGTAGACGCACTCTGCGCCGCCCTGCACTGTGAACCTGCGATGACAAGGAATGCCACTGCAGCCTCAGCACTCCCCGTGCCCTCCGGCAGCAGTGCACAGCCAGGGCTGCCTGCAAGGCATGGTCCCGGCACACCAGAGCCGCTGGGCTCTGCCCGCTCGCAGAACTCACGTCTCCTTGAAGCTGCTGCCATCCACCCACAGCAGGCGCTCACCCCGTCTCCGCAGCCCAAGCCAGGAATCCGTGCTGTCTTTGAGTTGTCTCAGAAAGTTCTGGGCGGCAAGGAGAGAGGCAGATGGTCAGAAGCTGCTGGAGTACCACGCTCCCGTCAGCCCCACGGGACTCGCTGCCCCGCTGCGGGACATCCAGCCTGGCTGTCCCAGCCCCACAGCCACCCATCACCCCGCACTCACCAATTCCCAGTCCCTCATCACCATGGCCAGCGAGGCCCCATGTGTTGTGCACTGCTCCTGGCTCCAGTTCCAGCTGCCTAGCTTCTGCTGCCCCGACAGGTAGTAGCAGACGTTGCGGTACCCAACCCATTCGTAAGGGCACGCCAGCACCGGGGCTGCCTTCTGCCTGTGCACAGCTGTTGCAGAGCAAAGAGGGCCTTAAATGAGGTTATAGCAATGCGGGGATCGGGCTCTTCTCCCAACCCCAAGTGGTAAGACAAGGGGAAATTCTCCCAAGTGGAGCCAAGGGAGGTTGAGGTTGTGTATTAGGAGAAATTTCTTTACTGAAGGGGTTGTGGCATTGGAATAGGCTGCCCAGGGAAGTGGTTGAGTCACCTTCCCTACAGGTCTTCAAGAAACTTGTAGGTGTAGAACTCAGTAGCATGGTTTAGTGGTGGACTTGTTAAAGGTTGGGCTGGATGATCTCAGAGGTCTTTGCATAGAATGGCTCAGGTTGGAAGGGACCTTACAGATCATCCAGTTGCAACCCCGGCTAGTTCTATAACCCAGCTGTAGGTGGCACAGCCAGCTCTGTGTAGAGGGGTGGGATGGAGGCGGCCACTCTGCCCTTACCTGATAGCCCAACAATGGCAAAAATGAGCATCAGGATCACAGTTCCGGCCAGGACACACTGTCCTCTGGCTGTGCACACTTTGCCTGCAGCAGAAGGAAAATATATTTGTGATGAGGACGGTGCTGTCCCACAGCAGCACAGCCCTCGCATCACCAGCATGACCAGAAGGCGATGCCAGGGGGATCACGGGCACCCCTGCGACCCCGTTTCCCTCCTCCTTGGCACGGGGTTCACCCCCACACGTGCTGCAGCAGCAGGAGGACAGCTCAAAGCCCAGCTGGGCACTGGCCCCCCACTCACTTGGGCATCTTCGGGTCCTGTTGCTGCCCGTGGGCGCAGCATCCGTGGGCATCTCTGGGTGGAGGGGCACCACCATGTCCTGGGGGTCCTGGGGCTGGTCTGGGTCCTCGCAGCAGGAGGTGAGTCCACTCTCGTCATCTTGCACCATAGTGTTCAGCAATCCATCAGGGCTTAGCACATCAGAAGGCAACAGTGCTGCTGAAAAAACATACAAGGCAAGGCTTGGACATGGTTCCCCTCCCATACAAGCCCAGCAAGCGAGGTGATGAGATGGAAAAGCGAGGCTGAAGGAGCGAGCCCTGGTCGGCTGCAGACAGCAGCGCTGCAGGGCTTGGCCCCGTAGCTCCAACAGTGTGCACCCATGAGAAACACCAAGCATATCGTGCAGGATCCCACCCGGGGGGGGGGGGGTTGAATATCTCCAGAAAAGGAGAACTTGGAAGGAATTTCCAACATCTGCAAGAAAATTCACACAGCCCTTGCGGCTGCAGAAGCTTCAATAAAGCCAGCTGAAAAGGAACAATTTGGGCAAAGTGCGGATTTTATGGCTCTCCCCAAGGACACGCTGCGACACGTGAGCTCACCTGGCGCAGTTTGGTCATTATAAAAAGGGAGAGAACGAGAGAAGAATGAGAAAAAAACAGCGCAAACGCAAAAAGAAAGGCGAGAAAGAGACAAAGAATTGAAAGAGGGTGGAAAAACGGGAGAGGGCAAAGGAAAAACAACAACAACAAAAATCTTAAAAAAGAAAGAAAAAAGTTGGGAAACCCGCCCTGGCTGGCTGCTCCTTCCCTCCCCATCTCAGCCCCTAGCTGAGCGTTGCTTGCTCAGCCGGCCCCGAATTTTGCTGCTCAGACGTGGACTTACTTCCCCAGGAGTGCATAAAGTCCTAGTCACTTAGTTCTGGCTTGTGAACCAACTCTTATGAATCAGACAGGGAGGGACAGCAGCGCTAGATTATGATCCTACGTCACAGCAGTCTAACCCATTCCAAAGCTCAGCACCCCGCTGACCTCTCACCATTCCCCTCCCTCTCTGGCATGGGGGAGAGAATCAGAACAAAATGAAGCCTGCGGGTTGAGATAGAGACAGTTTATTTGGACAGAAAAGAAAGGAAAAGAATAATAATGGTAATAGCACTACTACTAATGTGTACAAAACAAGTGACCCCCCTCAGCGTTCAGTGTCTGAGCAGGACAGGCGACGAACTGATGCTGTGCACGTGCCCTTGGGCTAAGCTCGGTATCGCGGAACAAAAATGGTTTTTGCACCAGAATTGGGAACGTGGGCAAGCAGAGGAAATGCCAGAGAGGTGGTTCCATTGCTCCGTGAGGGCTGGAGATGGCTGAAGTGTGAGAAAGGAGAGAGAAAGGAAGCATTTTGGGGACCTCTGCTGTACGGTACCCCGTAGCTCCGGGGTCTTGGGAGGATGGGGAGAGCTCGCAAGGCTGATGCGTGTCCTCTGAAGGCACCTGCACTTGTCTGGGGACCTCCGGCTGGATTTAGAGGTGGCTGCATGGTAAAATTCAGAGCCTGTCCTCACCCACCCAAAAACCCTGCCCGGTGCCCATCCCACCAGTGCCCCACCGGCGCAAGATCTCGGTGCAGAGAAAGGAAGGGAGAAGGGACAGGAAGAGTCACAGGGTGGAGGCACTGGGCGGGGGGGGGGGAGGAGAAGTGGAAGTCTAAACGACTGCAAGAAAATTCACACAGCACTGTGGCAGCAGAAACTTTAATAAAGCCAGCTGAAAAGGAACAGTTTTGGGGAACGAGGGTTTTGTGGCTCTCCTCATGGAGCCGCGGTGCTGCGTGCGCTCATCGGGTGCAAAGTTTTGGTGCTAAAAAGAGGGAGAGAGCGAGAGGAGAACGAGGAAAAAGAAGTGCAAACGCGAAAAGAAAGGCGAGAAAGAGACAAAGAGGGTGGGAAAACGGGCAAAGGAACAAATACAAAAAAAAAAAAACTTTCAAAAAATGAAAGAAAAAAGTTGGGAAGCCCGCCCTGGCTGGCTGCTCCTTCCCTCCCCATTTCAGCCCCTAGCCGAGCGTTGCTTGCGCGGCCAGCCCCAAATTTTGCTGCTCAGATGTGGACTTACCCGAAGAGCAGTGTGTCTTCTCCTGGTGTGTTTTGAATTCTTCATTGTGCGGAGATTTAATGAATCGGGGGGCAGGAAGCACAGCAGCACTTTTATGAGCCCGTGTGTCAGCTGTCGCCGTATTAACCAATCCCTGCCATGACTATGCCTCACGATGTATAGGTTAAAAAAAAAAAAAATAATAAATAAATAAATAAATAAACTGAAATGACTCAAAAGCTCACTGATGGCCGCTTGGAGTTCTCTTAATGATGTAATCCTGGTGTCAAAAGAGGAAGAGGAGCAAATCTCTTGTTACTTTTCTTGAAGAAATCTAGTTCACGGGAAGATTTTTAACACCCCCTGGCACGGGGGCAGAGGGAGGGAAGAATAATGGCAAAAGCTCCGGATGCAGCATTTTTTTCTCAGCTGGGCTGATGAAACTTCCCTGCAAAGGGGGGGGGCCGCGGAAATGTGGCTTTAACTCCCCTCTTCCTGGGGCAAATCTCATGTTATCGAGGCTCTTTGAGGTCTGGTTGGCACTAGGGTGCATATCCTTTAGGGTGCATATCCTTTAGGGCGCATATCCTTTAGGGTGCATATCCAAATAGCCTTTTTTCCCCTCAATACAGGACTATCTTTTTTTTTTTTTTTTTTTCCTTGAGGGTGGAGAGGGCAAGGGGGAGACAGGGCGACGACAAATCCTAGTTGATCACGATGGTTTTTCACAGTGTGAAAAGCCAATCTGTAGCTGTGGCTTTCTATAGCAACAGGAAAAACAAAGAACTGTGGTTTATTTATTTGTTTTGTTTTGTTTTGTTTTGTTGCAAGAAAATCCTGGAAGAACACAGCAGGAAAGCTGTGCACAGGCAGGGGCTGAGCAAAGGCTCCTGCCAGCACCTGGCAGAGCAGTGAAGACAGGATTAAATGCTGGTGTTAATAAAAAAAATAAAAATAAATAAATAAAACACTTTCTTAGCTGCTTTCAAGCACATGTGCCTTTTTTACTGGAATCACAGCGAAGCAATGCCTTGTATCCATCAATGGGATTTATCTGGGCTCGCACAAGGATGAGGTAAAACAATAAAAGACAGAAAAGCACCTTTTTTTTTGGCCGTGAGATAGCGTAAGGCCCAAGTCTGCCCCTACCTTCTCATTAGGGATGTAATTTACAGGGTGGGCCGTGAGCCTGGAGGAGGCAGGAGGATCTTGTGCCCCCCCCCCGGACACCAGGCGAGGGTGCTGGTGACCCCAAAAGCTTTCAGGGGCATTGAACGGCTGTGAGCTGTGGCAGGAAGCTCCAGCCCCGCCGCTGGTTCGCACTTCACCAGTGCAGCTCTGAGCGTTTTGGTTTCCTGTCCTCCAGACCCCGTCGTGTCCCCTCCGCCTGCCGCGTGTCCTCCCGACTCCTCCACGCCATGGAGGATGAGGATGGCTACATGGCCTTGGACAGGCGATGCGAGCGGGGTGCTGCGGAGAGGCCGGGACCCCTCCGGGACGCAGGTAGCGGGGTCCGGGCCTCCGTCCCCACCACAGGTTTGTGGTGGCGAGAGGATACCCCGGGTGGCGATTGCTTGGCAGGGGGAAGAACCGGGCTGGCGCAGCTCTTGGGGTCGCAGAGAGTCGCTCAAGCTGGGGGGGACGCTTGCCTGTGATTTTTGGACACCCCCCCAGCACCCAGACGCTGGCTGCTGGTGCCCTCGTTTCGCTCCCATCCTGCCGCCGTCGGGCTCGGCTGCATCCCCCAAAACCCTTTTGCCCTGAAGAAGAGGAGCAGAGGGACTTTGGGGCACCCCCCGGGACAGGGGACAGGGGGTGACGGATGCTCTCGGCCCCCCACACTTCTCCTTTTGTGTCCCTTCCCCTGACTGCAGGACCTGCCATGAAAGACCCCGAGATGGGGTTTGCCCCACGGTGGATTCACATCCCCACGCGATCCCCCCGCTGTCTCCTCGGGGCCTTGATGACCGTTCTGGTGCTGTCCTTTGTGATATGCGGTGAGTTGACACCAATGGGTGTCCTTTTTGAGGGTGCTGGGGACTGGGGACACCCCTGTTTGGGCTCAGTGTCCCTCCCCCCCAGTGTCTTGGCTGCTGGTGGAGAGGCAACGGCCCCCGGGGGCCGTGGGGTGCAGGAACGCGTCGCAGGGACAAAGCTTTGCCACCCTGGACTGCACCCACCTGGGGCTGAGGACGAGCCTGTGCCCCCCCGGAGGTAACCCCCCTAAAATATTGCATCCCCCCTGTCTGAACCCCGCTATCACCCACCCCCTGGCGCTGTGGCGGGGCCGTAGGCGTGGCTGTCTGTCCATCCGTCTGTCTGTCTGCAGACGGTGGGGGCTGCAAGCTCTGTCCCGTGGGGTGGACGCTGCACGGGAGCAAGTGTTTTTGGGTCGCCAGCAAGAGCAGCTCCTGGAGGGAGAGCCGGGAGAACTG
This sequence comes from Cygnus atratus, assembly GCF_013377495.2. NCBI lineage: Eukaryota > Metazoa > Chordata > Aves > Anseriformes > Anatidae > Cygnus > Cygnus atratus. The sequence continues at coordinate 83,599 of NC_066394.1, forward strand.
CAGCCGTCAGAGCGCCCAGCTGCTGGTGCCAGAGGACCAGGGCGAGCTGGTAACGGGGCCGACGCTGGCGGGGACGTGGGACGGGGCTCAGGATTGCACCCGAGGTGCTGGCGGCGCTTGGAGGAACCCAGAAATTTGGGGTCTGCGCCCATAGGGTGCAAGGATGGGTGCCCAAACCTCTGGGCTAGCGTTGGGGATGCCAGTGGGGATCCTGGCTTTGGGGGGGAGCCTGTTTTGGGGACAGCAAGCGACGACACCGTAGTCACCAGCCCGTTTCCCCTTGTAGGACTTCCTAAATCGAGTCATACAGAAACCCACGCGCTACTTCTGGATCGGCCTCTCCCAGCCCTCCGTGGGGATGGGTTGGACCTGGCTGGATGGCTCCCGCCTGGACCGGAGCCGGTGAGAGCCTAGGAGAGGCCTGGAGGGGATGGGTGGCGGGGGGGACACCTCCGATATCCCCTCGGGGACCCTTGGAAGGTGACACAGGCTCTCCCTTGCACCCTCAGGTTCAACCTGAGCACCCTGAACGCCAGCGGAGCCTGCGGGGCGCTGAGGGAGGACAGGATCATCTCCGAAACCTGCGGCTCTGCCTTGGCGTGGATCTGCCAGAAAGAGGCCGTCCTGCTCTGAGCAGGGCAGAAATTGGGCGGTGACTTGGAAAAAAAAAAAAAGAACAAAAAAAATCCACTTTGCTTTCAAAATAAAGTCTCACCCCTGTGGGCTTTGTGTTCTCTGCTAGGGCTGCTGTAATTTCAGCATGCAAGGGATATTTTGGAAGGGATGGCTGGTGTGAAGAGGGGGAAATGAGGTTCTGGGATTTTGGGGGACGCAGGTGAAAAGGCAGGTGAAAAGGCAGCTTTTTTCTTTTTTTTTTTCTTTTTTTCCAGAAATCCTATGAAAACGTCGGCTTGTGCAACCCCGACCCTGTGAGCTCCAGAGGAGCTGGAGCTCATCCCACCTGCAGAATAAATGCCTTTTTTTCTTTCTGTAGCCCTTGGCCACCTTCTTCTCGTTGTGGCTGGTGGTTTATAGGATTGGGGTTGCGCAGGCTGACGTTTTCACAGGGTTTCTGGCAAAAATAATCCCCAGGGGTATAAACCGCAATGAATGGTTCTGTGGCGCTGAAGCACTCTGATTCATTTTCTGTGCTTTGAGGTGGCAACTCATTTGCGTGTATTAAATGTATATAAAACAGGAAAAGTCACCTCTGACATCTTCAAGAGTCTTCTGGGGTGGGGGGGAAGAAGCCGTCCTAAAAGCAATGAAATCCCCTGAGGAGAACTGGGAGGGGAGGAAGGTGACGGAAAGTGGTGGGGAAAAAAAAGCCATATTTGAAGATATTTGTTGCTCCTGCCTTTGTAATGATGCCAAGAGCTGTACCGGGGACCTGACCTGCGTGCAAAATAAGTTGAGGTTAGAAAAAAGTGAGAAAGGAGCAATTTGGTCAAAAAAGGAGTGGTGTGGGGCAGGCTGCTGGGGGGGGGAGGCAGACGCTGCCTCATGACTGCTCTTGAAGAGGATCCCACCCAAAACTGGCAGTGATGACGCCTAAATTGCACGTAATGTGGAATATTTCACACCCAAATGCCCGAAATTGGGAATATTTCCCCCTATTTCAGCCCCTTGGAGAAGCCTCAGGCGTCCGCCATTACAGGGCCCAGGACTACAACTCCCGTCAGCCCCTGCGCGCGGGACTCGGCTTCAGGCCGGGCGGGCGCGGCGCAAGGCGCATGCGCGGCGGCGGGGAGGCGGAGGCGGGCCGTCCGCCATTTTGTGCCGGTCCCTCAGCAGTGTGAGCGATGGGGGGGGGGGGGGAGGGGGGGGGTTGGTTCTCGGCTCTTAAAGGGGGCACGGCCCCAGGGTGGGGCCCCCACGGGTTACGGTGGAGAAGGGCCCGGCGGAGCAGGCTGAGCGGCGGGCGAGGAGGCTCCGGTGCGGGTCGCGGCGGCGCACCGGAGCTTGGACCCTTCTCCATCATGGCCCCGCCTCCCCCGCTGCGGGGCCCGCTTTAAGGAGCGGCGGCGGGAGCGGGGTCGGGCCGGTGGGGGGGGGGGGGGAGCGTCGCGAGGGGAAATGGCGGGAAGCGGGGAGGCGGGGCTAGTGGGTGGGGGCGGGGCTAGTGGGAAGGGGGCGGGGCTTGCGGCAGAGCAGGAGGGGTTTGGCGATGGGGCGGGGCTACGGATGGGGAGAGGGCGGGGCCAAAAGGAGGCGTGGGCGGGGCCAATCAGGGTCGGGGCGATGCGAAGGGATGCGGTGGGGGCGGGGTCAAGAGAATGGGGCGGGGCCTAGAGGGGTGTGGTCCGGAGGGGGCGGGGTTTAAGCAGCTGGGGGGGCGCCCTCCTGCCCTTTGGGGTCTCCCTGGACCCTTGACCCCCCCCCCCCCAGAGCCCCCAGCCCCTGACCCCATATCCCCGGCCCCCTCTCCCCAGCTCCCTCCCCACCCCCCTGTCCCCCTCTCCCCACCTCCCTCTCCCCCCTCCTGCCCCCCCCCCAGTCGCCCCCATCCCCCCCCAGGCCCCCTCTCACCGTCTCCTAAGCCCCCTTCCCACCCCCGGCCCCCCCATCTCCCTCTTCCCATCTCCTGTCCCCCTCTCCCCACCCCTCCGTCCCCCCATCCCCCTATCCCCAGCCCCCTCCCACCCCCCCGTCCCCCTCTCCCCAGCCCCCTCCTCTCCCCCCCTCCCTCTCCCCATCTCCTTGGTCCCCTCCTCACCCCCCCGTCCCTCCTTGTCCCCCTCTCCCCAACTCCTCACCCCCGTCCCCACCTCGCTTCCCATTCCCATCTCCCCACCCCACTGTCCCCATCCCCTTTTCCCCATCTCCTCACCCCCCCCAGCCCCCCCATCCCTCCCTGTCCCTATCTCCTCACCCCCCTGTCCCCCCCCCATCTCCCTCTCCCCCATCCCTCCCTGTCCCTCTCTCCCCATCTCCTCACCCCCTTGTCCCCCCCATCCCTCCCCAACCCCTTTCCACCATCTCCTCACTCCCCTGTCCCCCTCTCCCCACCTCCCCACCCCCCATGTCCCCCCCATCTCCCTCTCCCCCATCCCTCCTTGGCCCCCCTCCCCATCTCCTCACCCCCCTGTCCCCCCATCCCTCCCCAGCCCCCTCCCATTATCTCCTCACCCCCGTCCCTCTCTCCCCACCCCCCCATCGCCCCAATCCCCCTCTCCCCAGCCCCTTCCTCACCCCCTTATCCCCCCCCAGACCCCCCCATGGATCCCGGCCGCCCGGGCCGCCAGCGGGCCCCCGACTGCGTCCGCAGGCAGAAGCGCCGGGAGCTGGACGCCCGCCGCAGCAAGTGCCGCATCCGCCTGGGGGGCCACCTGGAGCAGTGGTGTCGCCTCAAGGAGCAGCTCGGCTTCGCCCTGCACTCCCAGCTGGCCAAATTCCTCCTCGACAGGTCCGTAGGTCCACCGAGAAACCCCAAAAATAGCCTTAAAAACCTTTGGGGTCGGGCAACCTTTGGGGTCGGGCAACCTTCAGGTAGATCACGCTGCCTCCTCCTTTCGCAGGTACAGCTCCCAGGGTTGTGTTTTGAGCCCAGGTAGGTGCCTTTTTTCCCCTTGGCTACCCCGCATCTACGTTTTCTTTCATATTTTTTCGTCCAAAATGCATTTATTGTGAAAATTCGCGTTGCATGATGCGCTTTCGTGGGAGGAGATGCTTGCGGCCGCCAGTGGGGTCGCCAGGGGGGTGGCTTTTGCTACGCTGGATTGTTTGGGATGTTGGTCCCCTTCCCCAGCTGCTTTTTGGGGTCTGTGTGAGGTTTTGGGGTTGTGAAAGAAGGGAAGAAGCAGCTGTGAGGGTGCTCATGGGATGGGGACACCAGGAGGTTGGAGGTGGGGAGATGGTAGAAGGAGAGCTTTGACGTTGTCCCACCACCAGAAAATCCTTAACTGGATTCACAGAACCAAAATCAACCTAGAAGTCAAATTTTTGGAGCTGTTTATCACCGAATTGCTTGCTTTTTATGCCCAAACCCAGGACCAAACACCCCGGAACCCAGCCTTCTCCACGCCGATGCCTTGCAGCGCCTGGTCGCCCTGTCCCACGGCCACGGCCAGGAGTGCGGCTTCGTCCCCGATGTGAAGCCCCCAGCCTCGGGCAGCCCAGCCCAGCTGGTGTGGGAGTGCGTGGCCGGACACAGCTTCTCCTGGGGCGTCCCCACGGTGGCCGATGGCCAGCAGCCGTGGGGAGTCACCGAGGAGGATTCGGGGCGCAGCTCCCCACCGGTCCCAGGGCGCCGGCGGTCGTTGCGGCGGGCAGGGCTCGCTGCCGAGACCAAGGTGGACGAATCCAGCCCGAGGAAGGATGGTGCTGAACCGGAGGTAGCAGCTTGGTCACCCGCTGGCGATGGAAACCAGAGGGAAGAGGCGGGTGAAAGTAGCGACGCAGGTGAGGTTGGGTGGTGTTCCTCCTCGTCTTCACCTGGGAGGAAGGTGGGCTCCCGTTCTCTGCTCTCATTTCACTGTTGGCCTCTTTTAGTCCCAAAGTAGAAGACCTTTGGGTGGTCCCAAGTCTCTTGTGGTTCCAAGTCTCTTGTATTCCCAAGGTAGAAGATCTTTGGGTGGTCCCAAGTCTCTCGTAGTCCAAAAGTAGATCATCTTTGGGTGGTCCCAAATCTCTTGTAGTCCCAAGGGAGTAGATCTTGCTGACCCCACGTAGGTAGAGCTCTCAGAAGTTTCTCCATTTAGCCAGACCGAAGATCAAGGAGAAAACCTTTCTCTTTCCTTTGTTTCCTACTTAAGAGGTTGAACTTCCAGGGGAGGATTTTGGAGTGACTTGGCCAGCAGAAGGGCACAATCTGCTCTCCAACACCGGCAGGTTCCCCAGTCCTGCTGCCAAATCCTGTCCTCCTTCCTCTGCATCTCCGAGACCTCGGGTGAAAGAGCCCTGCCTTACCTTACCACCACTCCTTTTATTTCCTCACAGCTCCACGAGGGCAGACAGAGACAGCAACTACAGGACCAGATCATGAGAGGTGAGTGGTGGCCCTGTGCGGTTCTCCCCCAGCACAAAACGCCAAAAATTGGGGTTTCCTGAGCTGAAGGTTGCACCTGGACCCAATCATCCTTGAGCTCTTTGCACCCGTGGCACCCTGTGACAGCAGCGCCGCTGTTTAACGAAGTTTCCATAATAAAATTACTGCTGGGTCATAGCAGAGCTGACTTTGGCCGTTGCATTCCGGCAGCACACCCGTGTTGGAGGAGAAACCGGAGCAGGGCAGCGCGTCTCAGGAAGAAGAGGAGGAAGAGGAGGACGAGGACCTCGTCGAGGAAGATGACCTTGCCTACACCGATGACCTGCGTGATGAGAACTACCACCCTTCTCTGGACAGGTGAAGAGTGCTTAGAGGCTGGTGGCCAACCGTGCCCCAGTGGTGGCCAGCGGGGCCCAACTGTACCCCAATCGTGGTCAACGGGTCCCAATGGCAGCCAACCATGCCCCAACGGCAGCCAACGGGCCCCAACCATGGCCAACAGGGCCCAGTGGTGGCCAAGAGCGGCCAACCGTGCCCCAACCGTGGTCAACGGGGCCCAACCGTGCCCCAACAGCAGCCAACGGGGCCCCAGCCGTGCCCAACGGTGGCCAACCGTGCCCAATGGGGCCCATCTGCGCCCAACCACCTAAAACATCTTGCCCATCCCATGTCTCTCTTCTCCTCCAGCGACTCGGAGCTGCAGAGACGCCAAAGCCAGCCAAAATCCCGTAAGAAACCCGTGAAAGAGGAGCAGAGCCTGAGCGAGCCGAGCCCGATCGACTCCAGCCCAGCAGAGGAGAGGGGTGAGCGAGTCAGGTGAGCGGGGAAGACCACGGCGGTGGCTACTGAATGAGCATTTGGGGGCACCTTGGACATGCTGCTGCTTTCTGGGCTGAGAAACCATACGGAAAGCGACCCAAAAGTTGTAATAAATGAAGTTCAAGCCCTGAGGTCTTTCAGGGAGAGGGCTGCATGTTTGCAAAGGGAGGTGACAAAGTGCACGATGGGGAGATGGCATCAGGGTTTAATCCTCACCAGGGCAGAGCTGCTCGGCGCTGTCACCTGGCCTCATCTTGTGCTGGAGCTTGAGAGGAGGGGTCTGGCCACTGGTCTTGCTGGGGGGTCATCCGCCATGTCCCCCCCTGTGGCCACGCATGTGCCTGCTCCTTTGGGTGCTTCAGCACCCAGCCTGGAGCTGGTCCCGACCGTGGGTGGCCATGGAGCAGGGATGTGGTGGCCCCCAGAGGGGGAGAACCGCCTCCAGAACCAGTGGAGGTGGTCTGGTTGGTGGTGAAGACCTTCTTCCACCTCCCTACATCCTCCAAGCAGCCTGGCCTTGCTAGAAGTTTGCAATCCCTCCTCTCCTTGCACAGGCACAGGGACCGTCCATATGGTTCTATACGGCCCAGAATCCTGCATTTTATCTCTACGCACAGGGCAGTGCTGCTTGGTTTTTGTCATCCACACGTGTGGCCGTGCTTCTTGGCTGTCAGAAATGTCACTGTGTTGTCACCATAAATGAAACAGAGCCCGTAGCGATGGCAGCGCTGCCAACCTCAAGCGTTGGCCTAAGGACATCCTTCTAAGGACCACAATTGTTTAATTTGCAAGCACTCGTTACCTTTGTTTGATGCTGAGTTATGTTTTAGCCACTCCTCCCCAGCCACATGGGCTCAAAATTCCATTTTTCACTCTAAATAAGACAGGAGGGTCGAGTAGTTGCTCAATTCCAGGCGTCTCTAAGCAAGAATAGTAAATCCCGTCCACCTCCGTGAGGGTTGGTCTTGATGCTGTGCCAAAGGGATGGGCCCGTGCTTTGCCTCTCGGGTCTGACACACAAGGAGTCATCCATCACCTTTCTGGATTTTCTTCCAATACAAGGGCATTTAAAAAAAAAAAAAAACACAACTTTTTATTTGGAGTTAGCTGGAGCGACCACTTATCTGCTCTTACCTTTGTGTGCCCTTGAGAGAAGACACCAAAACGCACCCCCCCAAACCTTAGCAGGTAAGTATTGCACGCTTCCACAAAGGTTTTTGTATTTATTTTTCGCTTTGGCATGCTATTACCACTTCATTTCGGTTCTCAACGCCCTTCCTGTCTCTTGCAGGAGCTCAGAAGCCACCTAGCAGCTTGCTGGAAGAGAGCATGTTCCCAAAAAGTCATTCCAGAAAGTGAAATAGAATGGTAAATCTGGCACCTGCTTTTCTTCTCTCCTTTTTGGGTTACACCGAGGGGCACCAGGCACTCAAATTCAATTTGACAGGAAAGGTTTGGTTTAGCTGGTCTCTTGTTGACACCAAAAGTGAAGTAAGAGAGGGATTTTTTCATGCTTCTGTGGTATTTTGGGGTTCTGCACGCTTTCCCACTTGTCACCCTCACATTCAAACCTCCAAAAAGTACTTCGGTTCCTCAAGTTTGACCCAAAAACCTCTTGGGATTTTCAGATGTGGCTGATAAAAGTAGATGCTGACTTGCCTGTGCAGGGAGGGTGGTGGGGAAGCTTTTAACACCCCTCCAAACTAAACTTTAGGTCAGTGGTGAGCTTTTGAAGGCTTAAAGGATGAGTTTGATTACAGATGTTGTACTCGGACTTAGAAAGTTTGCCTTTTTTTTTTTTTTTTTCTCCAGTTTTGTAGCAGCAACTGGAAGAATGGAGATAAAAGACTGTTTTAAGATGAAAAGATGGTTCATCCTGCACAGCCTCTTCTCGCTGCCCTACGGTAATGCCATCCTGAGCTGATAAAAACACTTTGAGGAGATTGTAGACAAAGATGCCCAGCCCGTGCTTTTATTCAGATGCAGTTTGGCGTGGCCATCTATGAACAATCTCTCTGTCTTGCCCCATAAAAACATACCTTTTTTTAAAAATCTCTTTCTCTAATTGCAGGACATCAGCCGAGAATAGCTGCTCTTTCCACAAAGCCATGGATAAAGCCAAAAAAAAAAAAGCCTAGCTCAAATCTACGTTGATGGGAACGAGCAATCAGTGAGGTTGACACGAGGATGACGACAATCATAAACGTACTAGGCCGCTTCCAAAACCCTGTTAAAGACTTTGTAATGAATAATAAAGATTATATTTCTATTTACAGTGTCTGAAAGGTGCGTTTGTTAACTTCGTTGCCTGCTGCGAGGGGGGGAGAAATATTTAAGTGGCTTTGTAAAGTTTTTTTAGACTTTCTAATGTTAGAAGGGAAAGAGGAAGAGTTGTCCAAAGGATGGTTTGGTTGGCCAAAGGATGGTTTGAATGCCGTGGTCTTTTTGGAAGCCATCAACTGTGACTGCTTTCCAGCTCCTCAGCTCTGTGCTGAGGCAAGGAGAGGGGACGTCGGGGACGAGAGCCTCGCTCAAGACTTTTCTTTCCCTCTTCCAGCTGCAAGCGGCGAACATGGTCGTGCGACGAGGACGTGGCCCAGATCGGCCCCAAGAGGATCAGGTAGCGAGGGCCCTGGGAAGGGGAGGACGAGAAGGTGCAGATCAGCCCTTTTGGGCCACGTGGTGGGACATTTTTCTGTCCCTCCAGCAGCTCCTGCTGCGATGGGAGGCTCTTATTTTGCTTATATTAAGCTTCCGATGGATAGAAAAGATGGGGGAAAGAGGGAGATCCGCTGCCTTCTCAGCTCTCCTTGCTCACCCCGATTTTCCTCTCTCTTCCAGGAAGGCAGCGAAACGCGAAATCCTCCTGTGCGACTTCGAAGGCTGTGGCAAGATCTTCTCCAACCGCCAGTACCTGAACGTGAGGCCTGCGGTGGTGGGGTGGGAGGGAGCATTTCGGCCCAAATCCCCTTTTCCGTGCACGCGAGGTTCGGCTGAGCGTGTTCGTCCCTCCTGCTCCCTGCTTTGAGCCTCTACTGTGGCCGCCTTTGAACTGGAGATGAGCCAGATTTTTGTCTCCTGAGCTCCATTTTTGACATCTCAACTGTTTTCTGAGATGGATGTGGACATCCTGGATTGTCCAAACTTTTTTAAGCAGGAATTCGTGACTTTGTATGTTAACCGGCAGCTCGGTGCCTGCTCAGCCAGGGGACTGCTTCAAGTCCCACCTTCTCCTTTGGATCAAGAAGATGAATATTGTAGTCGGAAGATGCCACAGGGCTTCCTCCAAGTGCAGGTTCTTGGCGAGGGCTTGGTCGAGCTGGCGATCCTCACTCCTGTCCTTTTCCCCCCCCCAAACGGCAGCACCACAAGAAGTACCAGCACGTTCACCAGAAGACCTTCACCTGCTCGGAGCCCAGCTGCGGCAAGTCCTTCAACTTCAAGAAGCACCTCAAGGAGCACGAGAAGCTGCACAGCGGTGAGCCAGCTGCCTCCATCCCTTGTTAGAGGCCTTTCCTGGGCTGCTCCTGACCATACCCACCTCCTATTTGCTCCTTTTCCTGACCCGGTCACCTTGTAGACTACCACATCAGTTTGTTTTCCACTCTGGAGGTCTCTCCATCTCTCGTTCATCTCCGTTTCCGTGCTGGCAAAGCATCCTGGCTCCTAAAATACATCCCAAAAGCATCCTGGTTCCCCTTCGAGGCTGGAGCAGCCCCTAAACCATTTTTTTTCTTCTGCCTTGCAGACAAGCGGGACTACATCTGCGAGTTCTGCGCCCGCTCCTTCCGCACCAGCAGCAACCTGATCATCCACAGGCGCATCCACACGGGGGAGAAACCCCTCCAGTGAGTTCCAATCCCATCCATTAGTGATTTGGGATTACCTCGCTGGCGTCAGCGCTGTTCCACATCAGGCTTCCTGCTCCGCATCAGGTTTCCGCTCCAGCAAGCGGCACCTCGACGCAAAGCGCAGGGCGCAGGCACGGGGTTGATTGGAAGCAGCTTAGATTCGGTGGTTTTCGTTAGGGTTTTCGTGGGAGCAATGCATTTCCTTCCCTCTAGGGTGTGCTGAAGCCACGCAGAGCCGGCTAGCGCAGCCCTGACGTTGCTCAGCTGATAAAAATTGCAGCATCAAGATGCGACGGAGCCGAGCTCCCTCTGCACTCGCCAGGGGATGGCTCTGCTCCCTGAGCACAGATAGAAATGCTCTTTCCCCTTCTGCTTCCCTGCTTTATTCCCTCGTAGTTTGGTTTTTTTTTTTTCCCTATTACATCCCATCCTGTTTCCTCCTAGGTGCGAGATCTGCGGCTTCACCTGCCGCCAGAAAGCCTCCCTCAACTGGCACATGAAGAAGCACGACGCCGACTCCTTCTACCAGTTCTCCTGCGACATCTGCGGCAAGAAATTCGAGAAGAGGGACAACGTCACCGCCCACAAGAGCAAAAGCCACCCCGAAGCCCCCAGCGGACCCCCCCAAGCCGTGCCATCCTCACCTCCAAGCCTCCTGGGGACTGGGATGGGGCACACGGAGGCGCCCGGTGCCTTTGCCGCAGAGCACGTGGAGCTCCCAGGCGGGGACGGTCGAGGCGAAGAGGAGAAAAGCGAGGGGCACCCGCCTCCTATCGCTGCCTTGGCTGAATAACAGCAGGTTTTGGGCAGAATCTGGGTGATGCTGGATGATGGACACGGTCGGTAGCAAAATTCCTATCAGGACTCATCCTTTAGTCCTGTCAACGGGACCAGGCCCTCCTTGGAGGAGCACGGGAGCCGAAAACGAAGCCGGATCCTCCAGGAGGCACCGACCTCGTGTCCCAGTGCCAAAAACCAAGGGGCCAACCAAGGACCTGTTGGCAGAGGGGCTTCCCTGCTCCTCCAGCAAGGACTTCCCCTCATCACCCCATCCCCTCCTTGCACGAGACGGGTGGCTTGTTCCGCCCGATTTCTGCGGCAGGATCCTCAATAAAGAGGAGTTTTGTATAAAATCATACAAATTCCCCCCTCGCTGGGGCGCTGACTTTGCACAAAAAGCAGACGGGTTTTTATTTCCAAGGCCAAAGGTTGTCACTGTTTAGGGCAATAAAAGGGGTGATTTAGGCTGGGAAGCCAAAGGGTTGCTGGAGGGGATCCAGACTGGATTGGTTTTGGCCACAACATGGTAATTAGGGGCAACGTTTTTGTAGGCCCTATTAAAAATTGTTGATTGGTGAGCTTCAGCAAGCTCTGTCCTACCCAACTTATCCCACAGGGCTTGAAAACTGCAGGTCTCTGTACCTTTTCTGTACTTTTTCCCCTTTTTTTTCCCCCAGCCCAGAAGTAATTGCAGTATTTACGTATCCTAGAAGATCCTCGGCCCAAGAAAGTTGGGGGAAAAAAGGTGTATTTAAGGAGAGGAGTTTATTTTGGCACAGGTTTACCTATTTCTGATGTGGAAAGGGGCTGCTGGAGCATCTGTGGTACTTGAAATGGGGCTGGTTGTAGAAATTCAACCCGGGCCCCCGAAAAACAGAGCATAAATTCTCCAGGAACTTCTTGTTTCGGGATACAGGATCCATCCTACAGCGCTAAGACGCTCCCGGGGGGCTTGGTGAAATATATTAAGCAGCTAGACCCAAATCTGTCAGAATTAGGGCTCACTTTGGCCTCTCCTTTCCCAGGAGGAGCAGCAAGGAGGGGGGTGCTGAGCCCCACGTAGAGCTGAACAGCACCGTGGCAGGAGCTCTTCCAGTCCCACAGCAGCAGAAACACAGCTCGAGGCCCAAAACAGAGCCCCCAAAGTGTCCCCCCCCCCCCTTAAAATTCACATCTTTGGGCAATAATGTTGAATATTCAACTCAGCCCCTGTGCGGCATCGAAGCCTCGGAGCACCAGGTGCTGCACACACCCCAGTAAAAATCCCCCGTGCCTGGGGGGAGCTGAGGTTTTAAACGGGAAGCAGGAGATGGGGGGGGGGGGGGGGCTTCAAAAAGCCCCCTCCCTGGAGGAGAGGCCACCCCACCTCCATTTGCTCACCGTGGAAGGGAGAAGACAGCAGCAGCATGCCCACGGAGAGCGATTTTTCCTCCTGTCCCATCTGTCGGGCACAAAAAACCACGGCAGGAGTCGCTGGATTGTTTTTTTTGTTTGTTTTTTTTTTTTTTTTTTTCCTTTTGCACAGCAACTTTTATTTCCCCACTAAACAGAGTAACAGGGCAAAGAGACATAACAGCATCGCGGGGTCACACGAGGGCGGGCAGGGGTTTTGTAAGCACGCGCGAGATCACACCTAGAACGAGGCTTCCCCCCCCCCCCCCCCCCTCCCCTTACCCCACTACGCAGCCTGCACTGGGACCAAAATCCCCCAAAGCCAACCCCAAAATGCGGGTGGCACAGAGACTCCGGGTCGGCAGCGCGCCCACGGCTCTCGCCACAGCTTTTGGGTTGGCAGCCAGCGCCCCGAGCTCGCCCTGCCTCGCTCCTGGGCCGCAGGATCCCAGCGCTCGGCCCTACAAACCCTCGGCAACAACGGGAAGGTGGAGGGGGGGGGGGGAAAAGATCGCGGGGTTTTTGCTCTCTAGTGGCAGCAAAAGACAGGCTCGGCCCCTTCCCGAGGAAGGGAGAAGCGAGGATGGGGGCGGAAAAAATGCTAAAAAGGTGACCTGCAGAGCAACGGTGTCAGGAATCAGGGGTTGGGTACGGTACCTTTCCTCCTCACACAGGTTTTCTAGCCCTCGAGAGCTTTCCGGGGCGCAGGAAGCAGGCGGCTTTGCTACGGCTGAAGGCAGGAAGCGAGAAACCCCTGACGGAGCTTTTCTCCCTGGTTTGCCACGGGGGCAGCCAACTTAAAACAACGAAAAGGGAAGAGGGTTGCTTATAGAGCAGGCCAGAGCGTGAGTGGAGAGGAGAAAACCCTATACAGGGGCTACTTAAGCAGCAGGGTTTGTCCACCCTCAAACGGTTGATGCCCCCAGAAAACCTTTTTCGGGGTAAAAGAGACCCAAAGTTTTTAAATGCAAGAACGAGAAAAAGAGGAAACCCCCAAAGCTGAACTAGGGACACGGACGAGTTTCGGGGCTCTTGTCTGAAAGCAAGGGGAAAAAGGGAACGGGATCGGGGCACTACTTGCAGGTCACCTCGGGGAGAGGGTGGGGGGGGGAAGAAAGAAACCAGACAGGTCAATTGCAAAGGGAGAGCGAGGAGCCCACATAGAAGAGCCAGAAGAAAGGAAAGATCTTCTCGGTGAAAGCGGCCGTGAAGGTGAAGATGGGAGCCATGTTATCGGCGTTGTAGAACGCCACCCACCCGCCTTCGTAGTCCAGGTACACCCCGATCTTCCTGGGCCTCTCGCACAGGGACAGGGGCGTCTCCGGGGAGGTGAAAGCCTGGTACTGATCCCAATTCTTCCCCTTCCAGTTCAGCCCCACCGCCCAGATCCCCTCCTCGGGAGCGAAGTCGATTTTCTCCTTCCTCCGCACCGACTCGCGGGCCGCCCCCAGCACCCAGCTCTCCCCGTCGCCCACCTCCACCTCCCAGTAATGCCTCCCAGCTACGAAACCCTCGGCCGCCAGCACGCAGAAGGAGTAATCGAATCTCTTGGGGTTGGCCGGCAGCTCCTGGGGGGCACTCCTGAGCCGCACGCTCCTCTTGTCCTCCGACAGCACCAGGTAAGGGTTGGCTGTGTCCGGATCCAGAGAGAGATCGCCTGGAAAGAGACAGGGACGTGAGCGCCTGCGAGGAAAAAAAAGAAAAAAAAAAAAAAAAGCCCTTTCCAACCCCCCCACCCCCAATCCCCAACGTGGATTGGGATTTACGTCCCCAACCAGACGAGGCCAGCAGCGGGGATGTCACCTCAGGCGGCTTTAAGCACAAAAAGCCACGTGGGAGCAAAGGTCAGCTCCCCCTGTAATTAAATCCCCCCCCCCTGTAATTAAAAACAGAGAAATTTGGGCATGCCAGCCTGCAAGCCCGGGGCTGGCTGACCCCAGAATAGAAAATTCTGGGCAAAAATGACATTTTTAGCCAGTGCCTGGTGCCAGAGAGGAAGGAGCATAAATATCCTCGGGTTTAAGGGCCGCTTTTCTTGCCCTCCAGGGGCCCGGGAGGAACTGGGGCTGCAGATCCTGAGAGCAGCCCCGAGATGGGAGGAGCAGAGGCTGCTCAATTTGGGTCTCTCCTTCCCCTGCCACCGCGCACCCAGGCAGGGAGACTGCAGCTTCATCCCTGAACCGAACACGGAGGTTTCAAAGTCCACCTCGGAGCAAAAATCAACCCCCACGAGCCGTGCCAAAGGTCTCCGTGCTCGGGATAGAGCAGATCAGCTCGAGAGTCCTCTTAACCCTGCAGTCTCCTAATAAATTTGATAATTGTGCCTCTCCTGGGCTCTTCCAGCGGCTGGATCGTTTCTTTGCCCCTTCTTCGGCAGCACCAGCAATAGTTTTCTCCTCTCCTGGCCTCTCAGGCTAGCTCGAAGGCCTTACCTCAAAGATTTCCCCCCCCGAGAAGCTGAAACCGAGTTCAGAGTTGCGAAAATAAAGGTCAGACTCCCCCCCAAAAAAGCCAAACTGCTCACCTGTATCGTTCTCCAACTCAAACCGAAGGTTCTCTGCAGGAAAAGAAAGAAATTTAGGTTCCTTTATGCGTGGGCAATCCTCAAGGACTACCTACGAGCACGCGTCCTTGCTCCCTGCCTCGTGGCAAGCCACCAAACGCGACTGCGTGAACCCACAACAAGCTTCCGGGCAGAAACCCAAAGGAAACGTGATTTTCAAGCAAAGAGAGCTTTTCCTTTTCAACGAGAAGCTCCTCAAACAATAAAAGCTCTCCCCCAAAGCTCTTCCCAATAAGCACAGGGGAGAAAATAAACAAGAGCACAGCTCCAGCCATCTTTTAAGTCGAATTAAGCACTTTTAAAGGACTTTTTTTTTTTTTCCCCCCCCCAGTGCTCACCCTTGAACTCCAGCAAGACCTCTTTCAGCACTGCGCTCTTCTGGGAAAAGCTCTTGAGTTTCTTCTCCAGCTCGGCAAAGCCAGCCTCCGGCTTGCAAAACATCCAGCTCTCAAAGCTGGGGAGGAGAAAGCAGCGTTAGGATCCCTCTGGAGAAACCTCAAGCCTCCGACACACGGGCAAGGAAGGAACCCGCTCGGGTTTCGTGTCGGACGATTCCTCCCCTCCGCGCGTCCTCGTGAGGACTGGGACCAGTTTGGGGCTGCCCAGTACGAGGAAAATGGGAGACGTGGGGGGATCTCCACACCTCGGCTGGGCTCAGCCCCGATCCTGCTTTCGATACCGGTCCTGTTTGGACCGGAGACCTCCTGAGGTCCATCAGGGACCGAGTTACTCCTCAGCAGGACGCTCACACGCACCCAGCCACAAAACCCCAAAAGATTTGGGTTTTGCCCTGAGGGTAACGCTCGGGCGTGGGTGGGAACCAGGAGGTGAAGCTGGACTTGCGCCACAGCTCTGCCTCCGGGCCGAACCTCCCAGTTAACCCAGCAAGGGCCCAGTTCGCTCACCTGCTTCCAGCCGTGGTGACAACCTGGAGAGGGGAAAAGAAGCCTCAGTCAGTCCCACAACCTCCAAAACCCACCCCAAAACCAACCCTTCTGCTTATGGGGTCAGCTCCCGGCTGCCGTTTCCAGGGCAGGGAGCAGAGGGACTCACAGCAACGGCAGAATTTGTGTTTTTCACCCCCTTTTCCTTTTTAGGGTGAGTGGGGGGGAAAAAAACCAAATCCACAAATCTTAAAAATTAAGAAAAATCGCGATTGCCATCAAGCTCACCGTGACGATGCGTTAAGAGACAAACAAATATCTGGGAGATTTGATATATTTTTTTTTTTTTTTCAGTCCTTGGCACACCAAAAGGGGCCAAAAAAAGCTTTATTTTCGAGGGTCAGTTTTATCCCCACAGCTGCGGGGAGTTTTGGGAGGGGGCAGAAGATGAGCCCAGCGGCTCTGCGGGAAGTCGGGGAAAAAACTTTGCATTACTCAGAGGTAATTAAGAGCCCCGACCCCAAACTGCTCCCCAGCAGAGCACGTCGGCACCCCGCGGTCTCTGTTACGGGTTTTTTTTTTTTTACCCCAAGGGTGCCAGACCCGAGCTCTTTGGGGTTTTACACCCTTCTATACCGTAACCTCCGGGCTGGGAGGACACGTCCCAAGAGTCTCACCTGCCCGGACTGGTTCCCTGGGCCGTTTTCTCCTCCCTGCTCCCCCAGCAGCTTATCGAGCTGGGCGATCTCCTCGGAGAGCCTGGAGACGCTCTCATCTCTCCTCTTCACGATGTCTCTGTCTAGCTCCTCCAGGCGGGACAGCAGGAGCTGCTCCTTCTCCTCCAGGAAGCCTCGCAGCTCCTTGCACTCGGCCACGATCTTCTGCCTCTCCACTTCTGTCTGCTTCTGCAAAAACCCCAGGAGAGGGGAAAAAACCGCGTGAGAGAGGCGGCCCCGGGGGCTGGGGAAGGTTTTGGGAAGTCCCTCACCCCCTCCAGGCGCTCACCAGCAAGTCTTCGCTCTGCCTCTCCCTCTCAGCCTTGGCTTCTTCGCGCCCTTTTCGCAGGGAGCTCAAATGTTCCTGCGGCACCTCCTGGAAGGCAGAAGAGATCTGATGAGAATTTTGGGGGACCGGGAACACGGAGGAAAGAGATGGCAGGGGATTCCCTCCGGTCCTGCAGCCACAAGTGGCTAAATTTCATCAAACACGGTATTTTTTTTGCAGCTAAAGGCACCATTAACCCAAATCGGGGTGAAACCAGCTCTGCACCACATCCTCCCTCTCGCCCTATTATCCTCACCCTTTTGTTTTTGGGCAAACCAAGAAAGCCAGGTCCAAAAAAAACCAAAAAAAAACAAAAAAAACACCCACTAAAAAGCAGTTTGAGCAGCTCAGAGCCAGGCACAGCAGGAAGAAAAAAGAGAAACGAGCACGGGGTGGGGGAAATAAACCAGTTTTTAGCTCCCTGTAAAGACAAACCACCAAGTACCACCCCCCCTCCCCAAAAAAAAAACCCCACAGGGATCAGCTTTCACCTCCCAGCCCCATCGGGGTCTGGGGGGGGCGGATTCTGGCCACCACACTAAGTTCGTTAAGGGCTTAAAGCAAAGCAAACCGCAGCGCCCAGCCTCGTTTAAGTCACTTGACCCCCCGACGAAGCAGCTCCTAGCAACGCTGAATAAAAAGCAGCGCGGAGGACGCCACGGCGGGTCTTTGAGGGGAAATAAAACCCTAAAAAAAGGTTTTTGCTACGTGCTGCGCGGTGAGCGAGTGCACGAACGCGGGCTCGC
The DNA here is from genome assembly GCF_013377495.2 of Cygnus atratus. Taxonomy (NCBI): domain Eukaryota; kingdom Metazoa; phylum Chordata; class Aves; order Anseriformes; family Anatidae; genus Cygnus; species Cygnus atratus. The sequence continues at coordinate 100,665 of NC_066394.1, forward strand.
TGCCCGGCACCGCGTGGTAACGCACGATTTGGGCGCGAGATTAAAGCAAAGGGCAGAAAAACAGGGCGCAGGTTGCAGGCTACGCCTGATGGGAAACCATTTCTTTTTTTTTTTTTAAAAAAAAAAAAAGCACAAAGGCAGATTAACGAGGCAAAAAAAAACAGGGCAGCGCTCGATGGTGGAGCTGCCTAGAGATGTCGCCGTGCTAAAAAAGGACAAGATCCCAAATTTGGGGTGAGCGGCGACGGCGGCTCGAGCTCCAGCTTCCCACTAAAACCCCCCAAGGGTGAAGATGGAAAAGACCCCGCGCTCAATCTGGTCCAAAAAACAGGATAAAAAATGGGAATTTAAGAATTAACGGGTGGTTTTAATGCTCTGTGGTGCAAGATCTCCCCGGTGCCACCCTCCCTTCCTCCTCCTCCTCCTCCAGCTGCCGCTGCGCAGTAAGCGCCCGCTGCCCGGCCGGCATCTTGCTTTTCTCCTCCCCGACCGAGAAACGAGGCCCGGCTGCTCGGTTTCAGCTCGCCCGCCCCCAAATCCCTCGTTATTCTCACCAAAAAGCCCCCCCAGGGTAACGAGGAGCGTCCCCTTCTCCACCACGGTGGTGCTGGCTGAGATCCGTCTGCGTATTCGCCCTGCGTCACGTTCCCCAACCGCCCTGGGCTGTTTTTTTTTTTTTTTCTTTTATTTGCAGCGGAAAAAAAGCTCTCCTGCGGGATTCCCGCTGCATTTTTGCCCCAAATCACGCTCAATACTGACAAAAAAAACCTACCCCCATCCTAAGGGGGCCAGCTCCACGTTTACTCTAGGGGGATTTCTGCACGGGGACGTGGCAGGTGAGGATTTTGGGGTGCCTGGCGTTATTTTGCACACTCACACCCGCACAAAGGCGACCCCGTGCCACTTCATCCCAGTGTTACTTTGCACGGGAGGCAAAACCAGCCAACCCCGCAGCAGCACAGACCCTCCCAGTATCCTCCCAGTTAAACCCAGCTCCATTTTGAATGGGGGACGTTCCCCCTGGCCCTATCCTACTGCACGAGGTCAGCCCTCACCCCAAGATTTCCCCACCTTGGGGGGCTTTTGGGACCCTACTGCTCCCCATATCCTGCCCCACCGCATGGGGCAGCGCCCACCCTGGAAGAGGATCCCCAATAAATCCCAACAGCCCTGTGGGGGTCCCCATTATGCATAAGGGGCAACCCCAGAGCACTACACCCTATATAGATGCGAGTTGTGGGTTCCATGTCCCCGATAAAAGTTCCCTATTGCATTTGAAACCCGGGGGGAGTCCCTTTTAGACCGTGCTGTGCGTGTAGGGGGGGGGTCCCATGGGATTCAAGGTGCACCGCTCCACGTGGGGCGCCCATATTACACCCCCACGTTGAACAGGGGCGCTTCCCCTTCACAGAACAAGGATCCTTACCATACCCCTCACCCTCAATAAGCCCTATTACACCAAAAATAGGATCCCCGCTGCACCCCCTTTTTGTTAGGGTACAGGGGGGGTCCTCTACCGAGCCCCCCACCGCACCCTCGCCCCCAGGAGACCCCAACCGCACCCCGGCGGGTGTTCCCCGTTGCACCCCCACCCCATAATACGCCCCCCACCCCCCCCCGGTGGTTGTGGGGTGCCCCTAGGGTGCTCCCCCGCTCACCTCCGCGGCGTGCGCCGCCTCCTCGGCGGGCAGCACGGTGTGGGTGCGGTGCTCCCGGGAGAGGTGGCAGACCACGCAGACGGCCCGGCGGTCCTGCACGCAGAAGAGCCGCAGGGGTTCGCCGTGCCGGGGACACCGCGGAGGCCCCGGGGGACCCGGCGGAGCTGCTGCGGGCAGAGGCGGAGAAGGGGCGGGAGGCCCCGGAGGCGGCTCGGCGGGGCCGGGGGGCAGCCCAAGCTGGCGGACGATGTGGACGATGTTGCCGAGGGAGCGGTTGGGGCGGAAGAGCCGCTGCGGCACCGGTTCCCGGCACTGCGGGCAGCAGAGCCGCCGGGCCGAGTCCTCCCAGCACTGGGTCACGCAGGCCCGGCAGAAGTTGTGGCCGCACTCGGCCACCAGCACCGGGTCGGTGAAGTACTCCAGGCACACCGGGCACGTCAGTTCGTCCTGCAGGCTGCGGGCGGCGCTGCAGGGAGCCGGCGGCACGGCGGGGGGAGCGGGCGGCGCCTCCATGCCGGACCCCCCCCCCGCCCACGAGCAGCGATGCGCTCCGAGGTCCGCTCCCCTCCGCGCCGCCGCCCCGACTGCCGGCCACCGGGGGCGGGGCCGCGCATGCGTGCCGCGAGGGGGCGGGGCCGAGCATGCGCGGTGCGCGGGGGGTGCCGGCGGGAGGGGGAGTGCGCCTGCGCGGAGGGGGAGGGGGCGGGGCTTAGCGGGGGTTGAGGGGGGCGGGGCCGTGAGGGGGGAGGGGCGGTTTGGTTCCTATAGAGTCTGGCGGGGGGGGGGGAGGACCCTAAGGACCCCTATTGAGGGGAATTTGGAAGAGATTTGGGGTTGTTTATAGGGTGCTGGAGCCTTGTAGGGTGGTGGGAGTGGGGAACATGCCTCTGACCCTATAGGGTGCTGGGGGGGGTGTGCGCCTTAGCGCCTATAGGGGCTATAGGAGCCATGCACATCCCCCCCGAGCACCTTAGTGCCTGTAGGGTCTATAGAAGTCATGCACACACACACACAGCACTTTAGTGTCTATAGGGTTTATAGAAGCCCTGCACATCCCCCCTGAGCACCTTAGAGTCTATAGGGTCTATAGGAGCCATGCACATCCCCACCAGCACCTTAGTGTCTATAAGGTCTATAGAAGCCCTGCACATCCCCCCACCTCCCCCCCTTCCCCAGCACCTTAGCGTCTATAGGGTCTATAGAAGCCATGCATACACACAGCACCCTATAGACGCTAAGGTGCTGGCGGCGGTGTGTATGCATGGCTTCTTATAGGGTGCTGGGGGGGGGGTCCCTATATGGTATGGGGTGAGGGGAATGCCTCTGTCCCTATAGGGTGCTGAGGGGGTATGCCTTAGTGTCTATAGGGTCTATACAAGATGTGCACACACACCCCCAGCACCTTGGTGTCTATAGTGTTGCATCACGCTACATCCAGCTCCACAGTCCCCAAATGCTCCATTCACTCCCTGAAAATACTCTTCAAATGCATGTCAATTTATCCACATCTTAACCCATCCCTGTGAAACAGACACTATTAACTCACGCATTAATAATCACAATTATCGTCTTCATGTCTCAACTTCCAACTACAAAGTGACTTTGGTAGACTTGACACTGGCAATTTTAATTTTTTTTTGATGTTTAGGGTTCTTTGCTAACAGCGTCACCACAGGGCACGTGGGGCCGGAGCTGTTCCCCTCTTCCGCTGTCACATTCTTCCATTTTTTCTTGATTTTTCCCCTCAGTTGGCACCACAGGAAATGCCAGAGGAAAGCACATTTTTTGGGATGGAAAATTAAAAGAGGTTAATTGGCCCTGACGCCAGTGAGGTCCCGGTTTTGGGGTGCCTATGGCACAGAGAAGCATCCTGGAGTGTTGAGGTGGGTGCTCGAAACCTGCCCCAACCACCCCAGTGACATTTAATTTCAAACGCATCTTCACAGATGTAATTAAGCCTTAATAGTACTGTAAGCCATTTGCATGCCTTGGCTTTGCTTTTTGTCATTTTTAAACCAGCTTTTATTTATAACAAAAGGAGACACCGTGTCCAGCGAGGAGCGTTTGGAGCCATGCTGGGTCACAGCAGACTCTTGGGGTGTCCTGTTTCACCTCAAAATTAAGTCTTTTGGGGAAATTTGGCACTGGGTTTGCACCCCTGTCACCCAGCAACCAGGTTCCCTGTGCAAATGATTAAAGATTGCAAAGTAGAAGTTGGAGAAACTCCCTGTGGACCTTTTCTTTTGTGGGAGATGCATGGGACAGATGGAGGATTTAATACCATGATTTCCCTGCCTTTCTTTACATTTTCCTCACTGTCTCTGGTGAAATTTGCTCTGAGGAGGAAGTAGCTGTGGGAGAGATTACTTTCTGGTGATGGTTTGGATGGGGTGGGCTAGAATCTGGGGTGAAAAACTGCAGATTCGGGGCCTGCGTGTTGGGATCTCCTCAGGGAGGAGGTGCCCGCTTCCAAAATGGCGGCACCGTGCCCGCTTCCAAAATGGCGGCCCTGTGCCCTTTTCCAAAATGGCCGCCTCACCCTCAGGCAGGGCAAGAGGAGAAGATGGCTGCGGCTTCCCCCTCCCTAAAGGGCCATTGGGGCGAGTAGGGCGAGATGGCTGCTTCCTCCCTTTTGCTTGAGGAAAGCCTTGCTCAAGATGGCCCCCTGGGGGGAATGAGACCCTGGTGTCCATCTTGGGTGAGGGCAGCCATTGCCACGGTGATGGGTCCTTTGAGGATGCACCTCCCCCAAAAAAACGACACCTGTGTGGCTGAAAGGGGGAATGGGGCCATTTTGCAGCTTCTGCGAGCCCCTAAATCCTCATAGGGCTCTTAAACACATCAGAACTGTGCTCCTTGCCAGCAGGACATGCATGCAGCTGTCCCCATTGACAGATCCCCCCCCCTTTTCTCCACAGAAGAGGCCCTTGGAAAGAATTGGGACAGCTGCTGCCCCGTTCCCTCACTCCAGGTTTGCTAAAATGTCCCATGATACCTTCCCCCATCTCCAAATTTAGGATGTTTGCCCTCAAAGTGGTCTCTAACAGATTTATCATCCATAAATTCAGGGGGTACTGCTTTGGGCTGGCAGAGGCCTGCAGTGAGGAGCTCCGCTGTGAACTACAGCCATTCATGAGGAAATGTCACTGTGGGACCCCAAAATTGTCATATTTTCTATAATTTTGGGAAGAACATCTCACTGTTTCTCCTCAAACCATGCTGGCTGCATCATGGGGGTGAAAGTGGCTGCCAGCCAAAGAACTGCTCTGATTTTGCTGGTGACATTGTGCATCCAGATGTGTTGTTATTTTGGGGAGGTGTTGCAAGGGAAACTGTGCGTCCGCACGATTTTTTTATTTGGCCTTTTTTTTCCTTTTTTTTTTTTTTTCTCCCAAAGGATTTTTTTAGATTTCTATTTCCGCCCATGCCGTAGCTATTGCCGCCAGAGGGCCCTGGCAATTGTGCAGAGCTCTTTTCCCTTCTCTCTCTCTCTCTCTCTTTTTTTTAATTCCTTCCTTCCTTCCCTTTTTCTTTTTTTTTTTTTTTTTTTTTTTTAACTCTCTTGTTGCCCAGGATATCGGAGGGGCTGGGCTTGCGGCCACCGCTCCCTGTGCCCCTCGCACCCCGGGGGGGACACCCAGCCCCCTGCCCCTCTGTGCTGTGTTTTGGGGGGAAAAGAAGGGTTTTTTTTCAAGGCAGGGTGGGGGGCAGAAAGTGGGGCACCTCCAGGCTTTGTCGCCAGCACCTCCCGAGCCGGAGACCACAGGTAACGGGGAGGCTTGGTCTTTGGATGCAGAGAGGGAGTGTAAAATGGCTCCTTTTCCATCCCCCTTTCCTTCTCCCCTCCGTCCTTCCTTTCTTCTCCCCTCCCAGCCCATCCACCTCGCCACCCGCACACTCAGCTCGCCAGATGCTCTCCATCCCTGTTAAAAAAAAAAAAAAAAAAAAAAAGCTCTTCCCATTGTCTTTCTGGAGGTGCTGGCATCCCTCCGTCCTTCCCCCTTGTTTTGTTTGCATGGGGTGGGATTCATTTCGTGTCTCGTTCGGGTGCCTTTGAGTGCTGATAGTGCTGATCCCCCCCCCTTTTTGTTTTATTTTTTTAGCAGGATGGAAAAACCACCCAGGAAAATAAATGAAGCAGGATGAACTGCCAGGGAAAAAAAAAAATGTAGGAGGGATCCGCGGTGTGTGCCTGAAATCGCCCTTTTATTCCTGACATCAGTAAGTCGGGTACAGCCTGCCCCAAACCTTTCTTGTCTCCCCGTCAGTCCTCCCTTCTCTATCCTCTGCAGCTACAGGAGCTGGAAAATAGAAATAAAGCAGGATCCTAAATGCTGCTCGCAGAGGAGGATGAGCGAAAGGAGGGAGGAGTGGGAGCAATTTGGTTTTTTAAATGATTTTGCAGCGGAGAGCGCCAAACCTGGTTCATCCACTTGGGAAAAGTCTCATTTTTCCCCCAGCGTGGTTAGAGACGGTGCTGAGCACCCGAAATTTATGGCTCCTCGGGGCATGGAGAAATATATAATTAATCCTTTTTGCAGGAGTGGGGAGCAATTGCTGTGTGTTTTGGGGGGGGCATTTCTGGAAAGTTTGGGACAGGAGTCTTGATGAAGGTGAAGGAACCCGTGGAGGAGCACTCAGGATTTCAGGATTTGGTACAGTAGGAATTAACTTTGATAAGATTTGAGTGAAAAATCACCCGAACGCTGCTGTGAAAGCATGTGCACTGAGAAGTGTGCACGGAGCATTTCTTGGACCTGTTCCACCTACTAGAAAGCAAACTCTTGTATCCGGTAATTAAACCACTCAGATTTAAGTGCTTCTAACCTAATTGTCTGCATTCTTCAGAAAAAAATTACCTTTATCTATATTAAAAATAAAAAATAAAAAAGGAGTTAGCTGAGTTATTGAGTGTAGAGTCTGCTTGTGCAGTAAAAAAAATACATCTCTAGTGATAAGTGATATGTCAGTTTGTTTTAGAGTGAGGATGTTGTCTGCAGGTTACTGAAATATGTGTTCTTAATGGAACGGGGTTTATTCTTTTTATTTTTTTTAAGAATCATGCTGGAAGATCTGGGAAAATAAGTGGTGGGTTAAGGGATAGAGGTTTATTAGCCACTTGTCCCCAGTTTTGTGATACAGTGAAGGCTCAGCCTTTCTATCAGCCAGCAGAGAATCCACAGGTTAATAAAACGGGGGGGGGGGGGGGGTTGCATGCAAATTTTTGGGTTTGGTTGTTGTTGGCTTGCGATGCTGGGCTCTGCTGATGGGGTGTCACCTCCTCATTGCAGGGGGGGGGCTCGCGACGCCAGCCATGGAGCCCTACGTGCTGCTGGACCCGCGACAGCGAGCGCTGTATCGCGACGTGATGCAGGAGAGCTACGAGACGCTGATGGCGCTGGGTGAGGAGACCCCAAAATAATGGAGAAAATTTGGGGATGGGCAAAATATCTGGGGAGGGGCACGGGATCTGGCTCGCTGGATCCGCTCGTCTTCGTGCGAGGGGCTGGAGGGCTCCTGGGGAGGGTGAGCCCTGCTGATCCGTGTTTCTCCCCCTCCTTTTTTTCCAGAATTCCCTGTTTCCAAGCCCGGCCTGCTGTCCCGCCTGGCCCACGAGGATGAACCAACAGCCCTGGATCTCCACGTACCCAAGGATGCCCCGTCTGGAGGTGAGCCCCGGCATTGTGCCTTGATCGTGGCACAAAAAAGCTTGGGGTTGGCTCCTGCTGGTGGCTTTCCCCTACCTGTGGACATCTCCGTTTTGGGGAGAAAGATGCTGGGATGGCCAGACTGCAATGCCAGTGGGATGTCCTGGACGAAATGGAAATGCCAAAGCCCCTTTGCAGTCAGCCAAGAGGAAGAGGCGTTTTTTGGGTGGCCCAGAGAGGAATGGCGGTGCGGTGGAGGTGACGGTGATTTAATTACTGCATTAATGCTGGTGGCAGGGGGGTTGGATGGGGATCAGCTCCCATGGAGATGCTTCCCCAGAAGAAGGTGTGAAATAAAACGAGGAGGAATCCCTCCCTGCCTTCCATTTCATCTCCCCAGCCCCGGCAGAGACAAAATCTCCTGCCTGGGTCGTGTCTGTCTTTCCCTGTGCCCCACAGAGGACGGAGCACGAGCGGAGCAGGAACCCACCCGAGAAGAAACTGCTGAGAAAGAGCCCGAACCAACAAAACCCACGGGTGAGGAGCATCCCTCGAGCCCGGCCGAGGCCGCGGCGAAGGCGGGCAGGAGCGGGGAAGCGCCGCCGCCGCAGCGGGACCCCCAGCCCGGCAACACGTGCGGCGAGTGCGGCAAGAGCTTCAGCCACAAGTCGGCCCTGGTGAAACACCAAAAAATCCACAGCGGCGACCGCCCGCACGAGTGCCCGGACTGCGGCAAGGGCTTCATCCAGCGCTCCGACCTCACCATCCACCAGCGGGTCCACACGGGCGAGCGGCCCTACGCCTGCCCCGACTGCGGCCGCCGCTTTAGCGTCAGCTCCTCGCTGCTCACCCACCAGCGCACCCACGCTCCCGGCGGGGAAAAACCCAACCGGTGCCCCCAGTGCGGCCGCAGCTTCGCCGACCCGGGGGCTCTCGACCGGCACCAGAAGAGCCACCTGGGTGGGAAGCCCTACGAGTGCGGGGTGTGCGGGAAAGCCTTCGCCTGGAGCTCCCACCTCGAGCGCCACCGGCGCATCCACACGGGCGAGAAGCCCTTCCAGTGCGCCGAGTGCGGGCGAGCCTTCGCTTGGAGCTCCCACCTCGACCGCCACATGCGCACCCACGCCGCCGCCGCCGCCTCCGAGGAGGAGGAGGACGGCGAGGAGGAGGAGGAAGAGCCCCCGCCGCCGCCCCCCCAGAAATGCGCCGACTGCGGCAAGCGCCTCAACCACCAGACGGACCCGCAGCGCTTCAAGCACAAGGGCACCCAGACGCCGCCGGCCGGGGACGAGCCCGCCGGCAGCCCCCCGCGGCCCCACCGCTGCGAGCAGTGCGGCAAAAGCTTCGGCCACAGCTCCAACCTCCTCAAGCACCAGCGCGTCCACACCGGCGAGCGGCCCTACCCCTGCCCGGATTGCAAACGCTGCTTCCGTTGGGGCTCGGCCCTGGCCAAGCACCGGCGCACGCACGCCCGGCAGCAGCAAAGCGGCGAGGCTGCCAAACCGTGCGCCGAGGAAAGCGGCGCTGGAGGAAAACCCTACCCGTGCGGGGCTTGCGGCAAGAGTTTCGGCTGGGTCTCGCACCTGGAGCGCCATCGGCGCATCCACACCGGGGAGAAACCTTTCCGCTGCGGGGAATGCGGGCGAGCCTTCGCCGTCAGCTCCCACCTGGAGCGGCACCGGCGGGTGCACACGGGCGAGCGGCCGTACCGCTGCGGCGACTGCGGCAAGAGCTTCGCCGTCAGCTCCACTTTGCTGGCCCACCGCCGCACCCACGCCGCCCAACCGGGCCGGCCCCACGCCTGCCCCGAGTGCGGGAAGGGGTTCAGCACCCCGGCCAGCTTGGAGAGGCACCGGCGGCTCCACCGCGGCGAGAAGCCCTACCAGTGCGGCGTCTGCGGCAAGGGTTTCGCTTGGAGCTCCCACTACGACCGGCACCGGCTCACCCACACCGGCGAGAAGCCCTTCTCCTGCGCCCACTGCGGCAAGCGCTTCGGCCGCAGCTCGCACCGCAACCGGCACCAGCGGGCCCACGCCCAGGGCGGCCCCGAGAAGCGCCACGTCTGCCCCGAGTGTGGCAAAGCCTTCGGCCTCGCCACCGCCCTGGCTGCTCACCAGCGACTGCATGCCACCGGCAGCGGGGGCCGCAGCAGCCTCTCCTTGCTGCCGCCCTCGTGGTGGGAAGGAGAGAGGCTGGGGGGCACGCCGACACCCCCCGAGCTCTGGCCGGAGGAGACCGGCTCCATTTTCCAGCAGCACCCAGTGCCTTCCTCCTCCTCCTCCTCCTCCATGGCCCCCAGGGGCTGGGCTGCCAAAGCTCTCCTGCCCCCCAGCGTGGCGTGGAGGCCTGGAGAGGGGGACGCCCTGCAAAGCGATGCCGCAGCCCCCCAAGAGCCTTGGGCGTCCCCGCCTCCCCCCAGCTCCTGAGACGGAGTCAAAATTTGGGGTGGGTGGGGGGACAGAGCCACCCTCTGCCTTTGGGGACGCCCCGGTGCTGGGGTGGGGGGCTCGCCTGTCTCCCTCCCCCCCCCCCCCATCCCCTGGTAGGGGGTGCAAAGGGGCTGTTTGGGAGCTGGGGAGGGGGTCTAGGACACCCTGGCATGTGGGGGGGGGTTAGGATGGAAGTGGGGGGGTGAAGTGGAGGTAGGGAGAGGGGCACACGGAGGGAGAGCGGGGTGGGGGTGGATTTGGGGAGGGCTGGGTGGTCACCCTATAGCCCTCTCCATCCTCCATTGTGTGTGGGGGGGGTTTGGGTGCACGGGAGGGGACCCAGCAGCAAAAAAAAAAAAAAAACCACCAGGGTTCACTGGGGGAACCCCGTGCCGCAAGGGGATTTGGGGGAGAAACGGCTCAGGGAAGAGCCAAGGGGACCAGCCCCAACTGCCCCAAAATATGCTTGGGTCACGCCGAAGCCGGTTTGGGATGCGCCGGGGGCTCGGGCAGGGAGGGAGAGGCTGGCTTAGCAGGTAATAAAATAGAGGGTAGTTCACCAAAAACACCTCTCCGTTGTGTCTCGGCGTCTTTTCTCCCCCGGAGCACGATTTCCCCAGCAAGCCCAGCTCCCGCCCGGGGATTTTTCCCCATAGGATCCGTCCCCAGCCACATCCCACAGGGTCCGTGTGCTTTAAAACCCCTCCACGCATTTCCCACCAGGAGCACCCATGGGGTTTGGGGTTGTGGTGCAAGGAGAGCCAGGTACAGGTGGCTACAGGGCATGGGGCTCCCTTTCCCCCCCCCCCCCCCCTTTTTCCCCCCCCCCCCAAACCTCCCTCCCCGCTTGCTGCACCCTCAGGGTCTGGTTTACCCCCACGGTGTCCCCGTCTCCAGCCCCAAAAAGCAGACCCGACAGAGCAGGTACAAATAACCAAGTATTTTGGCACAAGGACAGCCCCAGCAATCCGCATCGACCCTTCCAAATGGAGAAGGGCACCGTGTGTCCCCCCAGGAAGGGGCTTCGTGTCCCCAAAAATGTCCCTTTTTGGAGTCCCCTCCACCAAGGGTGCAGGCAACGTTCCCCTGTCGCTTCTAGGAGACACCAGGAAGGATAAAACCTCACGGAGCAGCCCTGCCACCCTCCTCAAAAGCGTCACTCGCTGTCATTTCTCTTGTCCCCACCCCAAAGTTTTCTTTTGGGGCGCTCAGGGCCCTTCATTGCTCCTCGCCGCTGCTGGCTCCGGGCGACTCTGCCAACCCCACGGCGCAGTGGGGCGCAGCGGGGGGCTTTTCCCCCGCCGGCCAGGTCCTCTCCGGGGAAAAATCCACCTTGGGGAGGTGGCTGCGGCGGTGCTTGGTGAGGTGGGAGCTCTGGGTGAAGGCTTCGCCGCACTCGGGGCACTCGTAGGGTTTCTCCCCGGTGTGGACACGGCAGTGGCGCTCCAGGTGGGACGCCCACGCGAAGCCCTTGCCGCACTCGTCGCACGTGTAGCTCTTTTGGGCCACGTGGCCCTGCTGGTGGGCGAGGAAAGGGGGGGCCTCCCAGAAACGCTTCCCGCACTCGCCGCACTTGTAGGGCCGTTCGGGGGAGTGGGTTTTGCGGTGCTGGAGGAGGTGGGCTTTCTGGGCGAAGCGCTCGCCGCAGCTGCCGCAGGGGAAGGGGCGCTCGCCCGTGTGGACGCGCCGGTGCCGCTCCAGGTGGGACGCCCAAACGAAACCCTTCCCGCAGTCGCCGCAGCGGTGGGTGCACTCTTGCCGGTGGCCCCGTTGGTGCCTGGCCAGCGCCGGCCCCGCTCGGAAAAGCTTGCCGCAGTCCCCGCAGCGCAAAGCTTTCTTGCCCAGGTGGGTGCGGCGGTGGCGAGCCAGGTCGGAGCTTTGGCAAAAGGTCTTGCCGCACGCCGGGCACCGGTGGGGCCGCTCGCCCGTGTGGCTGCGGCGGTGCTTGGCGAGGTGCGAGCCTTGGGTGAATGCTTCGCCGCACTCGGGGCAGCCGAAGGGTTTCTCGCCGGTGTGGACGCGCCGGTGGCGGGCCAGGTGGGACGCCCAGACGAAACCTTTGCCGCAGTCGCCGCATTTGTGGGGTTTGTCGGCCGCGTGGGCCCGGCCGTGCGCCGCCAGCTCGGCCGCCCCGGCGAAACGCTTGCCGCACTCGCCGCATTTGTGGGGCCGGTCGCTGGCGTGGGTGCGGCGGTGCTGGAGGAGGTGGGAGCTTTGGCTGTAGGTCTCGCCGCACTCCGGGCAGCCGAAGGGGCGCTCGCCCGTGTGCACCCGCCGGTGCCGCTCCAGGTGCGAGGCCCACGGGAAGCTCTTGCCACAGTCGGCGCAGCTGAACGGCCGCTCCCGCGCCGAGCCCTTGCTGCTCGCCTCACGGAGAGGCTTCACGCACTCTAATTTCGGGGCCGGGGTGGTTTTGGGCACCTTCGCGATGCATTGAGGCACGGCTTTGTCGGGCCGTTTGGCTTTCCTCCTGTTGGAGCCCAGGGTTTTGGCCCTCTCCGGGCTGCGGGACGGGCGCTCTTCGAGCTCCTCGGGGATCTGCTCCACGGCGCCTTCCTCCGCTGCTTTTTCTCTCACCAGCCCCTGTGCTGCTGGGGAGATGGGGGGGGGGAAAAAAAGGGGAGAGCATGGCCTCAGCTGGAGCAAGGGAGGCGGGGGGGGGGGCATTTAAACGGATGGAGCAGGTTTCCCCTATAAATCCAGCGTCCCGAAGGGGAGGAAGAGAGGAGGAAGGAACTGGGGACACGGATACGCATGAGTACCCCACGAGCTGTTTTTCAATTAAATAACATGCAGAGACCCGCAATATTTTTCCTGTTTTAAAATTAAAAGTTAAGGAAAACGCTGGGGTTTGGCGGAAATCCCCCTTGAAACCTGCCTGGATTCCTCCGCCCCGTGCCTTTTGGGTAGGGGAAAAAAAAAATAAAAACAGGGCAGGGTGAAAAGGCAGGGGGGTGTCTGAGGAGAAAAAAAGGGGATCCGGGGGGGGGGTTGTTTTTACCAAGGGACATCAGCGTTTCGTAGCTCTCCTGCATCACATCCCGGTACAGCGCCTTCTGCCCCGGGTCCAGAATCACCCAGGGCTCCATGGTGCACGGGGGCCACGGGAACAAAGGTTTGTGCCTCCCGTCCTCGCTCACGGCTCCTCAAAACCTCCTGCGGGGAAGAGAAATCCCTAAAACGGGGGGAAATCCCCCCAGAAACGCTTCTCACTTGGGGTTTCGATGCTTTTTTCTGGGCTGAATTTGGGGGTTTCTCTCTCCTTCTTGCAGTGCACGCAGGGTCCCCCCCGCAGGATTAAACCCCAGCCTGCTTGGGGACAGGGGAGCAGGAGGGTCCCCATTGCCTCGAGAGAGATTTGGGGGAAGAAATGATGAAAATGGAGCTTTTGCAGACAGCTGCAAAGGGGCAAAGGAGGTTTGGGAGGCAGAGCTCTCCCCATAATAATTCCATTTCCCACCCCATATCCCAGCACAGCCCTCCCCATAATAAAACGTCGCCCTCGAAATCTCTCCCCATAAACTTATTTCGCCCTGCTGCCTGTTTCCCCCCCCCCCCCCCCCCCCCCCCCACTTTTTTCCACCAAACCACATCCCGCAGCAACCTCTGCCTTCCTCCCTCCACCATCCCAGTTCCCCCAGTCCCCATCCCACTGGGAATCGGCCCTCCCGGCGTGAAAGCACACCGGGGGGGGGGGGGGGGGCCACATCCCACTAACCGGGGGCCCCCCATCCTCTCCCCCAACAAGAAGCCGCCGCTCCCAGCGAACACCCCCGAGGGCCGCATCCTGCAAACTCCAACCCCGACGCGGCTCAGGACCCGCGCACAGCGTCGTCCCCTTCCCCAGATCGCCCCCCTTTGCACCCCGTTACCTGGGATCGCTCCTGTTCACCGGGGGGAAACGTCCCCCCCACCGAAACCCCCCCCCCCCCTTGCTTTTTAGGGTGTTATTGGGGTACGCAGACCCCCCCAACAATGGGTTACAATGGAGGCGATGCCGGGCATGGCTTTGCTCCGGAAGCCCAAGCCGGTATCCGGCACAAAGGAGATGCCAAGAATAGGCTCAGCTCTTACCCAGAGCCCTCTAGAGGTAACCCAAACCCGGCTCCCCACCCCCCCCATCCCACTGTCCCCAAATACCCGGGGGGGGGGGGGGTGACACACAGGGACGGCCACAGGTCCCGCTCCGTCACCTCCTTTCCCCAAGCATCTCCAAAGAGTTTTTTGGGGGGACCCCCAGCTCGTCAGCCTGGCCGAAATCCCTGCTCCTGGGTCATCGGGGGGGGGGGGGGGGGGGAGTTTAGGGTTTTGCAAGCTTGGGGCGCAGCGGGGGAATCGGGTGAGGTGGGACAAGGGGGACACGGGGGGGGGGGTTGCTCTGCCAGTATCGGGGATGGGAGCTGGGGGCAAGAAATTGGGGTTTTCACCTGGAAATGGGGACCCGAAGCGGGGCGGGGGGGGGTGTGTGTGATAAAATTGTTAAGGGACGGGATCTAGGAAAGGAAAAGCTGCTTTTCCTCCATCTTTTGGGGTCTGTAAGAGGAAGGATAAAATGGGGAAGGGGCTCAGGGTGAACTGGGGTGTACCGGGGGGCAACTGGGATTTTAAAGGAGACTGCAGGGTGTGGGGGGGGGCACGGTTTGGCTATGGGGTCCCGGCATATGGGACACATCCCACATATTGAAGGGGGGGGCACCGCAGGTCCCCTTGTGTGCCACGTGGCCCAGGACCCCCCCCCAAAGGGGGGGGGGGCAGCACCCCCAAAAATTGATTTATGGGGGGGGAATTGGGGGCGAGATACGGAGCCGGGTGGCATCTGGTGCTTATGGGGACACCGGTCCCATCGTCACCCCGAGGAGATCGGGGCTCAGTGGGGGACACCAGACCCCCTGTTTTCATCACGTGGTTGGCAAAAACAGCTTGTTCCCCCCCCCCAAAAAAATTAAATTATTATTTTTTAAATTATTATTATTTTTTTGTGATTTAACTCCTCCCTGGGTGGGAAAGCAGCGATTTTTCTTTTAGTTTCCTTCACCAAGAGCTCGAGGCTGGGGGATTATCCTAAATCCTGCCCCCCCTAACGCACAGGCATTTAACCCCTTCCTCCCCAGAGCCAACTGCTGCAGCCTCCCCCCCTCTTCTCCCCTCTCCATCCCTCCTCAGCAGCAGACGGATGATCCCAAGGGGACCGAGCCCCAGTTTTGGGGGATCTCCACCCTCATCCCCATCATGCCCAGGTCCATCGAGGCCAAGGGGCTGCTCTCTGCCCCAAAGCCAGAGCCAGAGCCTCCAGGTGATGGGCACGGGGAGGGAGGAAGAGACCCACATGAGCTGCCCTACATCCCAGTTCAGCCCCCATACTGGGACCAGTGCAAGGAGCAGAGAGGGGGGCACCAGTCCTCACACGTAGCTCCATGAAATGGCACGGGGAGACCCCAAAACTGTTTTTCAGGTGGTTCAAGAAGGACCCAAGAAGGCAGAATGCCCCATGCCCTGTATTTTCTGCAGCAGTGGTGGAAGGAGATGGGCTGTAGGGAGCCTTGGGGCTTCCTCTCTCCACCAGAGCCCCCAAACCTTGTAGGAGCTCCCCAAAAGCACCCAGTTTTCTGCTTTACCTGGTGGGATCTCCTCTGGCCTGGAGCTGGATGAGAAGATCTGGGCACCAAACCTTCAAGACTCAGCTACAAGATCCCTCTCAAGCAGCCCTTGCACAGCTGAGAAAGTGGCTTAAATAACCCAGAAAAAAAAAAAAAAAAAAAAGGCAGAAAGGAAAACACCTGGGACTTCTCCCCAGGTGCTGGTCTGCAGCACGCTCCTTTTCCCATATATTTTCACATTTAGGCTCTACATTCATTGGGATTTGTCTGGGGAACGTGGTTAGGGAGCTCCAGACACTGGCCTTGGCTGCTCTACCCCTGTCCCAGCTCCTAGAGCCTCTGCAAAATCACGCCAAACCCATAAGCCCAGACCTAAATAAAGAGAATCGTGGGCAAAAAACATCATTTCTCTCCCCAGCTCACTACCACGCCGGGATAAATGTGACTTCAGGACGTCCAGGAGCAATCACCCTGCTTCCAAATGTCCCCAGTGGGGCTTCCAGCCCCCGACCAGACATTTGGTGTGGTCTCAGCTCCCACCGGAGGCTCTTTGGAGCATTTCGTGGTCTCCCACCAGCATCGTGGCAAGCTGATTTATGTCATCCCACATTTGCAGGATGCTGAAGATGCTCCGATCCAGGAGCCAACCCCAAATAGCGTTGGCATCGCGGGGTGCTAGGCTTGGTGGCCATCCCTGCAGGAATGCTCTTGAACCAAGAGGGTGGGGAAAAGCTCTGAGTTTATTTTTTTATTTTTTTCTCCTTCCCTCTTTTTCTTTCTTCTTTTCCCTGGGCTTGAAACGAGGGAGAAGAGGCAGGGCGTCGTGGCGAGAGGCATTATTCAATTCGCGCAAGAAGACCTGCGGGGCACGAGGGAAGGAAACCTCACTCCACCTCGTCTCATGACTTTGCCCACGGCAGCCCGCAGCTCCGAGGTGCCGATGAAGGACCCGCGGCGCTGCTTCCTCCAGTGGTCTGCCTCGCTCACCAGCCCCTTGCAGAGGTTGCCCATGGAGGATTTCATCAACCTCTTCGCCCGGACCGACATGCGCCCGGCTACCGGTGGCATGCGGCTGGCCAGCCTGGAGATGCCCCTCTTGCTGGATTTCTTCTTCGACTGGGAATTGAATCCCTTTGGAACTGGTTTCCAGCGCCTCGACCTTCTCTGGTTAAGGGGAGGCTTTGTCTGCTGGGTTTTCTGCTTCCTCCTCCTCCTCCTCTTTCTTGGAGGCTGCCCTCGTTTCTTGGTGGCCGCGGCCATGGGGTCTCCTTCGGCCTCGGTGGTCCTCGCTGTGGGGGTGTCCCAGAGCTTTTTTAGGGGTGGGCATAGGCAAATGAGGGCTCGACACCGCAGCCCGGGGTTGGCTGGGTGAGACAGGGCTCCTGTGACATTATGCGTAATTTGCATAAAGATCTGAGCCAGAAAAACCCACAATTAGGGCAAAGAAAATACAGAAATATATAAAAACACACACATATATCTAAAATACGTATAATATATATGCATTTACATGGCTTAATCTCAAGACAAGCCCCCAAAAACCTCCCCCCCAGACCCACTTGCTTTTTTTTTGAAGATTAATTCTTGAGGATGAGGAGGGGAGGAAGGCTCCTGCCAGTGTCAGGATGGCCGAGTGGTCTAAGGCGCCAGACTCAAGGCTCTGCTTTCCCTTCCCTGGGGTTTTCTGGTTTCCGAATGGAGGCGTGGGTTCAAATCCCACTTCTGACACATCTTTTCCTTTGCAATCTTAATAATTTTCGGTAGCTCCTGCACGCGATTTGGGGGAAAAAGCCGATTTTTCCCTTTTTTTTTTTTTTTTTTTCCGGCGCTAAAACTTGCTCCCGTTCCCATTTCTGCGCCCAGCCCTTTGCACCCGCGCGTGGGCAGAAAGCACGAGGGGGTTACAACGAGAAAACGGGGTGGGGACACGCTGCTTTGGGAGGGGGGTCCCGGCTGAGGGGGGGGACAAAACGGCTCCCCCCCCCCCCCGCCGTGGGCTGGGGTCCCCCCGCGACGGGGTCACCCGTGGGGCCTCGCCGGATCAGCCGGCGCAGAGGTTCCCTGGTGGTCTAGTGGTTAGGATTCGGCGCTCTCACCGCCGCGGCCCGGGTTCGATTCCCGGTCAGGGAAGTCCCTTTTTTTTCCCCCCCCCCACCCCAAAAGTTTTTTTATTTTACTTTTTTCTCCTGCTAACAACCACGATAGATCTTGTTTTTTATTATTAATCTTTTTTTTTTTTTTTTTTTCCTCCTCAAATTCAACCGTAGAAGCATGCACTCACATTTACTAGAAGCACGCGCTCACGCTCTCACATTTACCCTCTGAAAGCGGATGCGTGGTCGGGCTGATTTTTCTTTCGAAGAATCACTGCTTTAATTGCCATGGTTAATATCCTGAAAAGGGCAGGGCCGGGCTAGCACCACCGCTATCCTGGGGCAGTTGAGGGTGTTGTGACATTTTCCATGCACACAGCCATTTAAATCATCAGCAATTCATATAG
This sequence comes from Cygnus atratus, assembly GCF_013377495.2. Taxonomy (NCBI): domain Eukaryota; kingdom Metazoa; phylum Chordata; class Aves; order Anseriformes; family Anatidae; genus Cygnus; species Cygnus atratus. The sequence continues at coordinate 118,497 of NC_066394.1, forward strand.
ACTCAGGTATATATAAGCATCGCCTTGCAGCAATGAGGATGGAAGCCCTGATTTTTCTAACGTAACACCTACAGCTTCTCACTAATGAAATTGTGAGCCCCATGATAAAAAAAAAAAAAAAACACAACAAAAACAAACAAACAAACAAACAAACAACTCTGACACCACCAAATGCCGATAAGTTTGTTCTTTATTGCAATGCTGATTTTAATATTTCCTTCCCCGCAATCTCTCCACCATACGCTGGTGGTCGCACAGGTCTTCCCAGCAGCTTTTCCGGTTTTTAATCCCTCTCCTTTGGGCTTTGGATCTTGCTCCCGAGGGCTTAAAGGAGGGAGGGTCTTGCTTTTAGCGCCCGCTTCGTGCGGCCACGCTGGTCGTCGCGTGCCTGAATCGCTTCGGCATCACGCGGCGGAGGGCGGCTTGGACGTGCGCGGGGCCGGCGATGGGGTGGTGGCTCTCCCTCCGCAGCCGGTCGGCCTCCTTCGACACCTGCTTGTAGACATCCTGCAGGAAGCTCACCATGAGCCCCTTGGCCTCGGGGGACAGGAGCTTGCCGTCTCGCTTCATCTGGTTGAGCGCCTTGGCGCTGATGGGGTCGAAGGAGCCTTTCATGGCCACTTTCTTCTGTGGCTCTGTGGGTTTCCGCTTCGCCTTCCCATGGGGCTTCCTGGGCTTGGATGGAGGTCTTCTGGCATGATTCTTTTGCCTCCTCCTTTGCCGGGGTTGTCTCCTCCGTTGGGATCTCTTTCTTCCCCCAGCAGACACCATGGCTCAACCCTGCCCTGCCTGGACCCCTTGAACCTGCAAATACCTCTGCCCACCCCCCTTTTAAGCAAATTAGGGACAGGACGGAGCCCCCCATTGGCCAAGAGAACAATGCCCCCCAGCACTTCATAATGGAATGATGCAGGTCACTGGGCCCCCCCTGGGACCCCCAGGTATAATGGGACCCCAAAAGACCTCAAGACCCCCCGTGTCCCCCACCCCTTTGACCCCACCGTGATATTGAACCACAATAATAGCGCAAGTCGCAGCGCAAATCTTCCACTTAACAAAAATTAGCGTTTATTTTTGGGGTGGGGGCAGGAATATCAACCTCATCCCCAAACGTTTGCTCCATACGTGCAGCACATGCCATGGGAGATTTCAGGGTGAGCAGGAAACAAAGGAAAAGAAAATCCTTTGGAAGAACATCTTTCCTTGGCTCAAACTGCCAGCAAATCTGCCTGCCAGCTGGAAGACGATGACTAATTACTTAATGAGTCCACCCAGATCCACCCGTGGTGATTTCACAGCAATGGCCAGCTAAGCTCCGGGGCTAGCCGAGCCTTACTAAATCAGGGAGATCGCTCAAGTGATTGCTGTCACGAGCAAAACAGACTCAGCAGAAAGCTGATGAATGGAATTTATTGCCCACTAATAACAGGCTGCATCAGTGGGAACTCACAGCAAACCAAAACCAACTTCCGCCCCATCCACCCTCTTCTACCTGCTCCCAAAACCTTGCCACTTAAGCCCAATACAATCCCCAGGTTTTTCCTCTCCAGCGCAGCTCCTTTTTCATACCCACGTGCAAATGCACACACTCATCACCTCTGTTTTCTTAGATGCTCAAATCCCCCTGCGTGCTATGTCCTGCTCTAACTCCAAACTCTCCAAACCCTGATTTTCTCTCTCAAAAAACCAAACCAAACCAAAACAACAACAACAACAAAAAAAAACAACAAAAAACCGGCATTGTTAAAACCATAAGGCAATTATTTAGAAGAATAGAATTATTTCTTCACCCTACCCAATGCTCTGGGTATTTGATGCTGCTTTAGCACCTGCAAATTGCATTTCAGCCCTGAAAAAAAAAAAAAAGCCCTTAGAATATATCCTATTGTCCCAGTTCTGTTTGCTGACCCGGAGCAGTAACTCAATATAAATTCTTGCTCGCGAGAAGCAGAAATTAGTGTGAGATAGATGTCAGCAAAGAGCCGGAGGGGAAAATAAATGGGTGTAAAACACAAGTGGGCAGTGCCAGAATGGATGCACGGTCCAAAGCACCAGACTCGAGGCTCTGCCTGGCCTTCCCTGGGGATTTCTGGCCTGGGAATGGATGCATGGATGCCAATCCTTCTTCTCATACACCTTTTCTCACCTTTGCCTATTGATGGGAAATCCCCATCGTAAAGCAGTGAGTTGGTATTTGCAGGAAATCCCCCCCCCCAAGCTTAATCATTTTTTGGGGGGGGGGAGGTCATAAATTTAGAATATGCTCCCTGGGCACAAATAATGAGCTTTTCCCATATGTCCCATGAACCCACAGCACAAGCAGCTGCAGCATCACAGCCCCTGGGGCCTCTGCTCATCCCCTCCTGCAGCCTGGCTGGTTAAAACAATTCTTCTCCCTTCTAATTTATCCAAATTCCCTTTGGATCCCTCATTTCCTTCCTGTGGCCTCATGGTGGTTCCTCCACCATAAATACCCAGAGCTGCAATGGGGGGAGCAATGCCAAGCCAAGCAGTTGCATGAGAGAATGAAGCAATTTAAAATTTCATTTTTCAAGCGAAGTTCTCTGCTTTGCACCGTTCCTCTGACTTCTTACTCAACACCCCAGGACAAAGAGGTCGCTGTAACAAGAAGGAAGAAACCCACTGACACCAGGGCCCAAGTAATGGACCCCTTTTTTCCCATTCTATCCTGGCTGACTCAATAGCGTTGTCTTTCCCCCGGCTGTCCTTCTCCAAGCCTCAAGTTTCAGGTGGAAGCTGGACTTCCAGTAATCCTCACGGAAGCAGGAACATGGGAGGAACGCCTTTTGCAATTAATAGCTAGCTGCTTATCCCCAGACAACAAAACGTGTTATTTGAGGCCCATCATAAAGCAACTTGCTAGGACATGCGCTAAGCTCTGCCTTATCGAAAGAAACCGCCCTCGAAAATCTGTCAGTCCTGGGAACACGGCTAAGTGCTGGTTTCGTCACGTTCTCAAATCACTCAAGAAGTCGTTGCTTCATTTAGCAGACGCCTCGTGTTGTGGGCTGCCATCGTAGATGCCAGCAGGTGTCAAGAAAACAGCCCAGGGATTGCAAGCAGAGAAAAACCAAGACAAAATAAGCTGTTGTTTGCAAGAAAAATAATTATAATAATAATAAACTATGCATTTGATTTGGGTTTAACATTTGGAAGAGGCAAGTGGGTGGATTTTCTTAAATGGGGATGTGCTCTGGGCCAAAAAGCCCAAAGAAGCAAGAAATGGATAAAGAAAAGAAATGGAGGAAAAGAAATGGAAGAAAAGCATGCAATTCTTTCATTTTTCTTAGAAGGAAATTAACCTTGGGCATTCCTCACCCAGTTTTAATGAGAACAGAAAGGAACTTGTGGACATAAAGCTGGTTGCAAAGACTTAATTTGTAGTCTTGTCTTGATGTGCCAGCAGGCAGAGATGTGTGTTGGAATTTTGTTAAAAAACACCATTTTGGGGGCATAGCCAAGGTCTGAGGCTGTATTAAAAGCACTATGAACTTCATTGGCAATCCCAGAAGTGACACTGAGGATACGGTGTTGGGGAAGATTAAATCTCCATGACGGGGCTGCTGCAGGGACAGGAAGAAGAAAGAACACCAGGAAATATCCAGCTTGCCGCAACGATGACTTTTACAGGGAAAAACCCACACCCTGCCTTCTTCCAGGAAGACCCTTTGAGCACAGCATTGCAAAACTCTTGTAGCTACATGACAAGCTCATACGAAGCAAGAGGACTCACAGATGCAAATCTCTTCTCTAATTCCTGCTGCATGACAAAGGTTGCACCCTGGTCATCAACCCATGAGGACCTCAACACAAGAAGGACATGGACCTGTTAGAGTGGGTCCAGAGGAGGTCACAGGGATGATCAGAGGGCTGGAGCACCTCTCTTTTGAAGAAAAGCTGAGAAATTTGGGGTTATTTAGTCCTGAGAAGAGAGCAGCCTCCCCATACCTAAAGGGGAGCTTCAGGAGTGAGCCTTCATCAGGAAGCGTGATGACAAGGAGTAATGGCTTTAAACAAAAAAAAAGGATGGATTTAGGTAAGATATGAGGAAGAAATTCTTTACGCAGAGGGCGGTGAGGCACTGGAATGGGTTGCCCAGAAAAGCTGTTGAATGTCCTGTCATTGGAATATTTCGAGGCCAGGTTGGATGGGGCTTGGAGCAACCTGGTCCAGGAGAAGGTGTCCTTGACCATGGCAGGGGGCTGGAACCAGATGGGCTTTAAGTTCCTTTTGTACCCAAGCAATTCCACAATTTTCTTATCCATGCTTAAGGAATTTTTTAAGCACTGGTCCCAGAAAGCCTGCAAGCTCATCCAGTGGGATCATAATTTAAAACGTCCCCCAAATTTGACTTCATGAATGGGGTAACATATGGAAAGCCCACTCAACACCCACCCCTGATCCATGTTTTACCCCATGGATCCACAATTTACTCTTTTGAGGCTGTATTTAAAGCCTTAATTTTGACCAACATAACAGCACGGGTGAGCACCAGCACCAGAACCCCAACCCCCTTACCACAATTCTTCAAAATTCTGCTTAAACCTCAGAAAAACCTGCAATATTGTTGAGCTTTGGGTGGGAAAATGCATGGTGATGAGATCAGCTTGGTGCAAGAGGCTCCAACTGTTGCAATCAAGGAAGAACAAAAAAAAAAAAAAAAAAGCAGTACTGAAACAAGCCAGAGAGAGGACCAGACAAAGCCACACCAAGCTCTCAACCTCCCTGTCTCGATGGCCAGGGAAATACACTTGAAAATCTAAAACCCAGACTTTTAATAGCAGGAGGGAATGATTTACTGTCACTTCTGCTTGGTTGCATGTAGTTAGTCCAGCACAAGGAGAACCGAAAGCACTGCAGAAGACAAATGGGAGGTTTTTAACATGAAAAAAACACTAAGATGACTCAATCACTGCCAAGGCTTGCAGGGCTCTTCCAGCAAAGCGGTTTTGCAAGGAAGTCCCAGCAAAGGGGATTGCTTCTACCCAGTGCTGAGCTCACCCCAAGGGCCACAAGACTGGGAAGTACCAGTTCTGGGTTTTGTTTCTGTAACTGAAACAGCAAATCACCCCATTGACTGGAAAAGGCAGAGGTTAGGCATAAGACGAAGGAAAAGACCAAGTTTATAGGGCAAAAGTAGTCTGCTGTGGGTTTATTATCATTATTTTTAAGGAGATGTCCATTCAAGGTGCCAAGATTGGAGTCCATCCATACCAAGGTGTGATGAACCAGCTGAGGGACCTTTCCTTGGGCTGGTTTATGGTGTATGGTCTCTTAGCTACGCAAAGTTCTTGATTATGGAAAAAAAATACCATTACAACTCAGTGTTTTTACCATTTCAGGCATCTCTTGGTTCCCTCTATGCTAACAGGGCCAGGATCAACATAACCAAAATTATGCAGTAATTAAGAGTGTGAGATCGATGAACTGCCACGTGGAAATACCACCAGAAAGGATATTTTGGATGTTACCTTGCAGGTCTCCATGCAGCGAGAGATGAATGATAATATCTAAGTATAGTTTATGGGGGCTGCAGTATGGGGGAAAAAAAACCAAGCCAGATATCTTCCCAGTAGGAAGCTCTCTGTTCATCACAGAGAAGGGTGCGGTCACCCTTTGTCTGTTCTGACGATCACAACAGCTTCCCATAATGTCCCGTAAATTGATGGCTCATGACCAAAGAGGTGGCAAAAGCAGGGAGTAAAAAAAAAAAAAAAATACATATGGGGAACTGAGTGTACATGCAATTGCTTCTTTCCCTTCTTATGACATACCACACTTTGCTCTCTTCCGGGGTGAACTGATTGGCAGATTTTTTTTTGAGCCACCACTGCCGTGTTACCTCTTTTTTTTTTTTTTTTTTTAAGCCGGGGTATAAAATGAAAACTAATCTCAGCGGAAGACTTGCCTTCCTCCAGGAACCATGGCTGGGGCAGGTGAGTGATTCTCCTCTGGACTTTGGGGTGTCGTGCTGCTTTCTCCTGCTTTCCTTTTGTCTTCGGTGGCTGGGTTTGCCTGCGTCTGGTGGGTGCCTTTTGTGTCACCTCCTGAGGGCACCAGCCTCAAATCTCCATTTCTCCAGCAAAAGTATTTCATGATCCTGTTGAACTTGCCCTGGCAGTGGGAGATCTCCTTTGCAAGGGGACTGGGATGTGCCCAGGTGCATAGGGAGTGATGGAAACCCATCTGCAAGCTCAGATTCTCCCGGGGACCTTCCTGAAGGACACCTCTTTGCATCACATTTGCGGTTTCTCCAGCTCCAGCCCCACCATAAGGGCTGGTGGAAGGTGAAAATCCAGCAGATGGTTCCAAGAGCTCGCCCCGACATGCTCGCTCTCCTCCCATGGGGACCCCAATCTCCATCCAGAGGATCTCCTTTGCCTTCTGCATCGGCCAGGGCTAGTTGGGGTGGTCACGTTGGGTGGGATGGAGGCAACAAAACCAACTACTGTCTCTTTGCTGCTACACAGCCCACCAAAACCACAACTCAAGACAACATCCCTGGTCCTCAAGGCTGCCCAGGGCAGTGGCAACATTGCATCAAGAAGGTTAATGCAATTTTCTTAGCATGATACCACTTCCTGCCATGCTTTAGGATGGCAGGCCTGTTGATAAACGGCCTAAACATAGCAGGTGCTTTCTAATTCTTTATTTTATGGCCACAATCAGCATCTTCAGGGAGGTGGATAGAAAGTCCTGCTTCCAACAGCTCTGAGGCTCATTTGCAGCAGCTGCATTTTGACCCAGATTGTCGGCAGACCTGGGGCTGATACAACAAAAGCAGCGATTCCAACAGGGATTTTCTCTATGAATAAGAATTACTCAAGGTGTGGTTTCAAAAGCTTTTTATTATTATTATTTTTTTTTCTCTCCCTTCCTCTTTTTCCCTGGAAGGAACCTAGCAACAGCTGGGGAAAGAAAAAGGAAAAGAAAATGGAAGTTACCCTGTAGCTACTTTTGAGACTAGAAACAACAAAAATTAGAAAGAATCAGCGTGGTTTCTGGTCACCAAGCTTCCTTTCCCATCACCTGTCATCATCTATCTAATATAGATAATCTCTTCCTGTTTCTAATGTAATAGTGTGGTGGAGGAAGAAGACAATATCAGTGCATTAAAGTTGTGATGTCACAGAGACAAGGGACAGGGCAGTTGGCACAACAATATATTTTTAGTAAACTTCCTTAATTCCTTGCACATGTATGCAATTTAATTACCATTCCTCATTACGGAGCCTTTCGAGCTTATTCAAAAAAGTCAAACTCATTTTGGAAACTCACTACAAGAGCTATACAAGTAGAACATATGAAATAAAATCTCTCCGGGCTTGCTTTTTTCCTTGAAACAAAATTTGCATTCACTGGCCCTGCTTGACATCTGGCTGTGGTTGTGAGAGCCTTGCTGATGCCATGGATTTCACAATCATGCAACTGGATTTGAAAAATGATTTGCTGCTCATTCCTCTTTGGGGTTTGGGCACCAGTTTGTGCTGCCACCTCCCTCCCTGGCTCTCAGGAATTAACTTGCATGCTGATTGCGGAGCGTCTTCGTTGCATTATTTTCCTCTCTTCCTTTCTTCCCTCCCTAGTCCTCTTCCAAATCCTCCTGCTCGTGGGGCTCGTAAGCGCCAAGAGGTTTTCGTGTTTCCCTGAATATTGCCTTCAGGACGAAGACTACGAGGAGCTACTGAATATAGTCAAGCATGGGCTAGGACGTGCAACTAAGCCAGCAAATGTGGTCATCGTCGGTGCAGGAATAAGCGGACTTACGGCAGCGAAGCTGCTCCAAGATGCCGGCCACAAGGTGAGCGGTAGCACATCTTATTTTCCTACTGTAAGGAATTTCCAGCCTGGAGAGGGAAATAAATTTATTTTCAGGGGGAATAAATGCAGGAGTGGATGCAGTGGTGCGGGAAGGAAGGAAAAACGAGCAGGTTCCAGGAATTTCACTTGATTCAGGGGTGATTTTCAAAACTACAAGCAAGGACAAGAGGCGATGGGGGGGAAAAAAGTGAAGGTATATGCAAAGCAGCTCATTCAGATGTTCCCCCAAATGAATGCAAGCAGCAAAAAGTAAAGAGATTGTCTCTGTTGGGTGCTTTTTCCTCTCTTTCTGAGGGGTTTGGAGGTGGGAAAGACACGATCTGCCTTTCTCTGGCTGTTTTCCAAACCCTTCCAGTACATCGAGCAGCTGAACCAATGCTAGGACTCTTTCAGCAGAGAGTGGGTGCACAAATGTGATGCAGAAATTAGGGACTGTGCTGTAGGCAGAGGGGATCTTGGCCAACACAAAGCATTTTAGATCTACAGACAGCTCTTTTGTTATTTGGAGGGGGCCTATCCTGCTCCATGGGACACACACACTGCTTGCCTGTGAGCTTGCTTGTTTTGCATGAAATCCCCAAAGCCTGAAAACCTGAAACCTCCACCCCGAATTGCTTTTCAGGTTACCATTCTGGAAATCAGCAATCGGGTCGGGGGACGGATCAGGACCTACCGAGAGGAGGGACAGGACTGGTACGTGGAGCTGGGAGCCATGCGCCTGCCAGGCAAGCACAGGTAAGGTGGTGTCCTCCTTCCCTGCCCCGAAAAGAGGAGGAACGAGGCTGAGGATGGAGACGAGGCCAAGGATTTGTGCTTGGAAATGGATGGAGAAGAGCAGGAGGAAAAAGCTATTTCCCCCATCTCTCCCTCAGAGCTTAGCAGCTGCATAAAAATGGCCAAAAAAACACTTGGCCACTTGTGTTTGATAATTTTGACACTTATCAAAGATGATAATGCCTATCTGCACTTACAAAGGGACATAGGGGCTTTCCCATGGTCGATGAAAAAGTTTCCTTTCCAGGTTTTTAATGCTTCTGTGGCAGGGTTTGGGTGTTTGCAAGCACCTCCCTATTCCTCTTCTCTTTTCTAGGCTGGTCCGTGAATTTATTAGGCAGTTCAACCTGAAGCTAAACCCATTCCTCCACACAGACAACAACACCTGGTACTTTGTGAATGGCGTCCGGGTGAGAGCCGGGGAAGTGGATAGAAACCCCAACATCCTAAACTACACGCTGCATCCCTCGGAGAGGGGCAAAAGTGCCAGCCAGCTTTATAGGGAGGCACTACATAAGGTACGTGGCCACAAGGAAGGGATTGCACCAGCACCCATTCCTCTGGGTTACAGTGTACCCTCACCTGCCATCATATTTGGGGAAGATTAGGGTCTTTTTGGAGTGAAAAGCAGAAAGAATCTAGGCTAGCTGAATGCGGAGTCTTTTCATACGCCTTCATTTCTCTGGGATGAATTCACCAGGAGTTGGAGGAAATAGAAAATGCCACGCCAAGAGATAAATTCCTAAAAGGTGAGGCAGGATCTGCTAGCTCTAGCTCAGCCCCAGGGTTCCCAAATCCCTAGGACTGAATGCCCCGGATGAATCCTACCAGAACAGAGCAGGAGGCAATGCTTTGGGAAATGTGCTTTCTCTCATGAGTATATCAATATTTCCTCTCCAGGCCTTCAAAAATTTCCAGACTATGGACTGCAAGGAATATCTGACAAAATATGACTCCTTCTCCACCAAGGTTAGTGGCTTGAGAATAAATTTAATTTCCCTGCTGATGATAAAACTTCTTGAAGAAAGGGTCTGAAGTGCCCTAGTCCCTTCCTCTGTCAACACTTTAAAGTGATTTTTTCCTAACCAATTCTGCCTTCTGCTTAAAAAAAAAAAAAAAAAAAAAAAAAAAAAAAAAAAGATAGAAAAAGCAATCATGACTTGCAAGGAGTTGTTAGAGTTGTCTTATTTTCAAAGAGGAGAGAAGCTTCTCTCTCCTCATGTTCCTCCATCGTGGGTCTTGTAATCAGATGGAGTATCAAGCAACAGGGCATGAATTTTGCCTTGGGGTATATAAGGGATACACGCTCTGCCTGAGGTAGTAACAACAGGCCCTGTTTTCTTCCTGGCCTTTCTAGGAATATTTGATCAAAGTAGGAAATCTGAGCCGAGGAGCTGTTCAGATGATCGGTGACCTGTTGAATGAGGACTCCGGATTTTATCTGTCTTTCCTTGCCTCGCTGTGGGATTTTGATATCTTCTCTGATGAGGAAAGGTAAGGTGTCTCTTATAGGAAAGCCTATTTTGTGCTGGTCCACAGAAAGCCACTGGAAGAGAAAATTTCAGTGGCATTTAGACATCGGATGAGAATCCTAACTCCAAGCTTTGTTATTACCTCTAGGAGAAGTCAGGTTTTACATTTGCTGAAACTCATCATCTTTCCCTCACCTCCCTTTTCTTCCTTTCAGCTTTGACGAAATCACAGGGGGTTTTGACCAACTGCCTGAAGCCTTCCATGAAGCGCTGCCAGACGTCGTCAAATTCAACTGCACGGTGGAGAAAATCATGAGGGAGGGAGGCAAAGTCCAGGTGTTTTACCGTGCTCCGGACACCCTGGTCCCGAGTATAGCAAACGCAGATTACGTCCTCGTCACTTCGTCTGCCAAAGCCACCAGGCACATCCAATTCGTCCCACCTCTCTCTTCCCCCAAGACCCATGCCCTTCGCTCCATCCACTATGCAAGTGCCTCCAAAATAGTGTTGGCTTGCACTGAGAAGTTCTGGGAGAAGGATGGCATTCGAGGAGGGCACTCCATCACTGACCGCCCTTCCAGGTTTATCTACTACCCCAGCCACAACTTCTCCAGTGGGGTAGGGGTGATCCTAGCCTCCTACACCTGGAACGATGACGCCGAGTTCTTCCTGCCCCTCACGGATGAAAAGTGCCTGGACGTGGTGCTCCAGGACCTGGCGGACATCCACCAGGTGAGCAAGGAGTACCTGCAGTACACCTGCAGCCAGTACGTGATACAGAAGTGGCAGCTGGACAAGCACTCAATGGGGGCATTTGCGGCCTTCACCCCTTACCAGTTCACTGACTTCTCGTGGGCTCTCTTTGAGCAAGAGGGCAGGGTGCATTTCGCGGGAGAGCACACTGCCCAGCCTCACGCCTGGATCGATACCTCCATGAAAGCCGCCGTGAGGGCCGCGAGCAACATCCATGACGACAGCGAGGCCCGGATGCTCAGCGAAAACGAGGAGCTGCTGGAGGATTTCTTGGAGAAGGATGAGCTCTGAGAAACTCCAACCTTACTACATGCCACCAGCATGCTTTCAATTCATTCTTGGTGGCACAAACCTCTTCCCAGGGTTTCCTCTTTCCAACTCTGCAGCAGCAAAGAAAACAAAAACTGTAAAAAAGTGTCTGTCCTCAGACAAAAGACTAATAGCTACCTGGTTAAACACTTATGAGGTGAAAAGGGAATACTAAAAGTAATCTCTTTGTAGGTTTCTTGACTCGATATTACCCCTGCTCAGGTGTGCTGTGGTATATTCTAATTTATTTATTTATGTATACAATACTTCAGGGAATGACTAAGATGGAATAAATGCAGGTATTTCTCAGCCCCTTGTCTCAGGTGCTTCCATCTCCCAGTAGAGAGAGGTCTT